>NC_091238.1:20280848-20580848 GCF_040958095.1 Procambarus clarkii
CCTTGCCAGGATTCGAACCCCAGTAGCCAAGAACTGGGAACTTCGCCAGGAAGCGCGGGTCAAGCTACAGTGTGGCCCAAATATCAAGACAAGTGTTGCCAGGGTACTAATACAGTGTGGCCAGTGAATTCAGTGGTACTGTTACTCAACCAGCTAAGGGACTGAAACGGTGAAATTAGTGCCTACTAACTTGTCTGTGCTGTCGTGTATGCTCAATGATATAGAGATGGAGGAGGACAAAGTAAAGAAATTTATTGACACAAGGGACGAGAGAATTTTGGAAGAGTGTACCAAGGCCCAGCTCCAACAAGTGGCAAACCACTTTGGGATCAGGTTGAGGACGACTAAGGTAGCGGAGCGAAGGATAGAGATCATGGCACAGCTCACAGCTCGAGAGGAAGCGACGGGAGAGGAGCCATCTCAAGAGGAGCTGTCCCGAGGAGAGCCGTCGCAAGGTAAACCGTCCCGACTAGGGCCTCCCCAAGCGCCTACCAGTGTGGAGAGAATTCACAGTGAACATGGGAGCAGTGGAAGGTCCAGCTGTAGTAAGAGGAGCCTGCAACTGGAAATAATGAAGATGCAACTGGAAGCCCAGCTGCGACGAGAGGAGAGAGAAGCGCAAATGCAGCGAGAGGAACGTGCGGCTGAGCTGCAGCGAGAGGAACGTGCGGCTGAGCTGCAGCGAGAGGAGCGAGAAGCTCGGCTGCAGCGGGAAGAAGGAGAGAGACAACTGCGACTGGAGGAGATAAGGGCAAAGAAAGAAGTCGAATTGCGTCGCGTTGAACGTGGTCTGCCCTCATTACCTGCACGGCGGGATGACCTCAAGGTAAGGGAACGTGACTTACCTACGTTCGAACCACAAGAAGCTGAGGCATTCTTCGAACACTTTGAACGGATAGCAACTCTGAAGGAGTGGCCGGAAGATGATTGGGCTGCTCTGGTCCAGGGCAGGTTGACTGGTGAGGCCCGGGAAGCCTATAACATGCTGGACCTAGAGGAGTGTACTAGTTATGACGCGATTAAGAATGCGGTTCTCCACTCATTCCGGCTGACTCCGGAGATGTACCGGAAGCGGTTCAGAGAGTGTACAAGAGCGTCGGGAAAGACTTACGCCGAGACCGCCAGGGATATGGAACGGAAATTCCTACGATGGTTGAAGGCGGAGGAAGCGGAGTCGGTGGATGATGTTAAACGACTGATAGTGATGGAGAAGTTCATGTCGGTGCTCCATCCTGAGTTGCGAGTAAGGGTGAGAGAAGCAGGTATTAAGGACCTGAAGGCTGTAGCGGATCGAGCCGACATGCTGGAGGAGGCACTACATATCAGGAGGGAGGGGCCGCCCAGACACTCGCCTTACCCCAGGTCGGGAGGGAACCTTAGGAGTTCAGGAGGAGCGAGGACGGGTGGGGACTCTCCCAAGAGTAGTGTGCCCGATGAAGTAACGTGGTTCAAGAGCTCAACAGACGCGGGGAGGAAGCCCCAAGCTGTGAGCAGTGGACCTAACTCGGGAGCAAGTGCTGCAGTCCCGGATACGACGACAAGGAGTCCAAGGAGGACACAGGGGACGTCTGCAAGTGGTACCGCCAGAGTGACTAGCGAGTGGCCGCCCAGGGGAGGCAGCCGATGCTACAACTGTGGCGTGAGAGGACATTATGCCCGAGAGTGTGAGGAGCACCAAAGGAATGTAGGATTAATGTTGGAAGAGGAGAGAGTGTTTGTTCACACCCCATATTATAGTGGACCCAACGTGAATGGTTGGGAAATGAAGTTGGGTGAACATCCCTTCGTTTTCGGGGCCAACGTGAAGTTTGGAAAGTCAGACCCAGTGGAGGTTGCCGTGCTTCGAGATACGGGTGCTGACATAAGTATGGTGACCAGGAGTATTCTCCCCAAGGAATTTAATGATTCACCTGTGGGAGTGGTGAGGATACGCAGTGTGGGGGAGGAATACAGGTTGCCACTTCACGAAGTACAGCTGATTGCCGACTGCGGAGTCGAGAAAGCTATAGTAGCTGTAGCCCCTAAGTTACCCCTAGAGCATGTACAGATGGTGCTGGGTAATGACCTCGGAGGAGGCAGGATACAACCCGATTGGGCCAGGAGTGCCTATGTTGCAAGCAGCGGTACAACCCTGCCAGGTGAGGTATCGGTCGTTCCAGATGGTGGTGAGGAAGCCGACTTTGCCAGGGAAAACGTCGCCAGAGACGACGACAACGAGGGCGAGAGTGCAGAGAGGTCGTCGGAGGTTGTGGAAAACCCCGATGGGGACCTCCGACTAAGCCTGATGATGCGTGTGGAGGAGTGGCGAGGAGCAGCTGTACAAACGCCTGGGGCGGTGAAGAGGCTGCAGACCGCACTCCCTCCATACAGAAACGTGAATAAAGTAAGCTCAGTGGATGAGCGAACGGCAGTGAGGGGCAGAGTGGAGGAGCCACGACGCAGTGCACCCTATGCCGGCCAGATGAATAGTGGTAGGTGCAAGATGAACCACCGTAGTGAGGTGAGCCACAGGGAGGTGGATGAGCACAACCACGAACCGAAGAAGACGTCTGCAGGGAAGAGAATCTCATGGAGGAGTGAAGATGTTCGTCGGGAACGAAGGAGCGAGTGGTATAGGAAAGGCAATACGAAGAAAGCAGGGAATAGGTACACCCAGGGTAGGCGCCAGCCTAACCAGAGGGGCATTGGGCCATCGCAAAAGCCTAGTGTGGAAGAGAGGGAGCTGCTGGATGGAGTACGGGTTACAAGTGCCACTGTGAGGAGACAACGCACCTACGGGAGAAGAGGAACCGAGAAGAGAGAAGATTGGCGAAGAGGAGATCATGAGAGGAAACATGGAGTACCTGTAGGACGCAGTGGAAATGCAAGACTATCTCGGAGTGCACGACGCGGTGGAGGCGCCGCATGCACTGAATCTTACAGTGGTAACGAGCCGTGGGAGTACACTTGTAGCCACGGAGAGAGGATTTCTTGTAGGTGTTCAGGGAACACCCATCACACCCGGTACTATGCGAGGTGGAGATACAATGAGGCAAGTGACTGGCAGGGTGGTACGAGCCACGTCACCAACTGGAGGAGTGACACTTCAGGAACGGAGGGAGCAAGAGTATAGATTGCCCTCTTGAGTGCTGCTCTTCCGATATGACTCTTATTTTAAGGGGAGGGGTATGTTACGGTGCCCTCTCCTATTTCTTTCGTTTGCCGGCTTAAAGAGTCATATCAGCTCTCCCTACTGATTCTCGGAGGTTCAGGGAATCTATTGATATATGTGGCGACCAGACCGGCTGCCAGTTAATGGAAGGAGGTTACATTATAAGTTGTAAATAAGGAGAAATTGGCGCCCTGATATAAAATGAAACAGTATCCCCTACGGCAGATATGACCTTTTGGAAGGGACACTATGCCAATCGCGGATTGGCCGACGTAGGTCGCGGGCGACAAATCAGGGCCCGCCATGACGTCACCGAGTGCCCCGGGCGGCGCCAACGTCAGAGTTGATCTGACCTGGGAAGCGACAGGACGCGCCTCGGTCTGCTCTCAAGAATTGGAGGCTCTGCAAGCCTTGTTCAGTGGATTGAGCTGGCCTTCGCAGCCCATCACAGTTATTGGAGACCCTGCGCTTCTGGGAAGCAAAGAGGAACCAAGTTCAGTGAGCAGAGAAGTGCCAAACTTGGAAAATAGTCGGCGACGACGCTGGGCGGCGCCGCTGGCTGGACGTTGAGGTCTGGAAGGTGGGCGAGCAAGCTAGCTGTGACTGGGGTCACATCCACTGAGAATCTTGGAAGGACGACACCGTGCCTAGGACAAGGAGCGACGCCCTGTGGGAGAGGCGAGTGTGGGGAAAAATAGTGATTAGCTCAGCGCCCATCGATGAACCAGGATTGGGGCAGCTGAATCTCAGGGATTGGAACGGCGACGACGCGAAGGCTTCACGACACCTGAGGACCCGTGGAACGTCCTGGATCGTCGAGGATCGACCCAAGGAAGCGTGGGAACCTCACACCATCGAGGGACAGGCGTCGTGAGCCAGGAATGTAAGGTAGATAATTTTCCCTCCCATTACCCCTTGTATGAGTAGGCTAGTTAGGCCACAATATTTACTTGTGTATGTGGCAGCAAGACTTTATTACTTTAATAGTAGAATAGGCTGCAAAGCAGCTTGAGTCCAGGACTGTCAGAGAGGACAGTGTGTATGGATGGCAGGACAGTGAAGAAGAGGTGCCAACGTGGTGAAGAGGCCCTCCTGTGAGAGTGTGAGACTCCTGTCTTCCTGCCCCGTTGAAGGAGTGTTGGAGGTCGTGGAAGAAGAGGCTGACGATCTCCAGACTCATTATCCATATTCCATATTCATGTATTACTTGTGATTGTGTGTGTGTGTTCATGTAATTTGCATCAGTAAATCCACACATTTTATTACTGTGTTTGAGTGTGCCTCCATTTATGATATTTCTCTATGAGCATACATTTCTGGCTACAAACAATATATAATACACCCACTGAACTGCATTGCTGGGGTGCAGATATAATAACCCAGCTGGCGACTTTGCTAAGAGGAAGATAGAGAAGACAGGCGGGAAAGGAGTTCCTGCAACCTTTTTTGTCTGGCAGGCAAGGCTCAGGGAGGTTATGGTTATAAGGTAAGCCTGAGTCTTCCTTCACTCCCCCACGGGTCTAGGCCGGAACTGTTAACAGCAGTTTCCCCGTGTTTGACTGAAGGGCTTCCAGGGCGAATCAGTGGCACCCCCTTTTGTGGTGGAAGCAAAGACCTGCGGAGGTGGGCATTGTTGGTCCTATCTTGTGTGACCAAGGAGACTCCGGTGAATCCCGGGAGTCGGAGGGGCTGAGTATTTGGGCCTTTTGAGCCCCTAGCAGTTAAGTGTTACCGAGAGCCCCGGACCGCCCACCCCCACGTGACACCCTCTAACTATTTTCTTAGCATCAGGGCTTAATTGAAATAGGAGTTCTCCAAAACTCATTTTCGTACTTTTAAGGTGAAGAAAAGAAGTGATTTACTATAGAGTGTATTACACTTATTTGTATAATTTGCACGACGTTTCGAACCACCATGGTTCATTCTCAAGTGAACAGATCTTACAATACTAGTTGATTTTATACCCGCATTAGGTCAGGTGATAATACAATGAAGGTGAAAAACATGGGGGGGATACATAAGGGATAAACATAGGGGCTGCAGAAGGCTTATTGGCCCATACGAGGCATCTCCTATCTAAACACAAAGATTAATCCAGTGTAATTGGCCTGTTATGTTGGACATTGTCTTCTGTGTTGGCATCGATATGTTCTTGTCTTGTCCTTACTCTCATGGTGGGTAGAGTAAATAGTTCCGTGATTTGGGTGTTCATGGTAGGTCGCTCTATTCTTATGTGAATTGCCTCAAGAATTTGTAATCTTCTTGAATCTTGGGTTTTGTCTATTATGCAAGTATTCTTGTTCAACATTTCTCTTGTTAGAGTAATGTCATGGGCTTGTCTCATGTGATTCCTAGGGGCACCAGATTGAAGATGGCATCTTCAATATTTTTTTTGTTCATATTATACTGTTTTCTGTATAATATTATACAGTTCTGTATAATAACTGTTCATTGTTCTGTTCATATTTTTCTGTTCATATTATAACTTTTTTCTGTTCTTTTTTTCTGTTCATATTATAACTAAATGGATTTTAAAGGTTTCACTCAGCCAATATATATCATTCACAATTTATTAATGAATTTTACAAAAAAACACCATAAATTTTATATTTAAACATGTAAAAACTATTTGTTTTACATTTGGAAGAAAATAATTGTAGAAAAACAATTTATAATTAAACCTTTGTGTTTGGATTTTTTGAGTAAAAGTTTCTCAAAGGCTCTCCTGCACCATTCTCAATGCAAATCATTCCCACACCTATGGGAAGAGATAGGCGAACGTTGTGTAGATGATTTGTGTTTGCTGGGTTGTCCCAATTCCCCCTGCAGTTTTCAAAATATCCCAAACATCCCAATTTCGAGGCCTGAGCTATATTCTAGAGCCAAATTCACGCTCTCTGCACGTATTCGCAGTTTGAAATTACGACTTTTTATACCCAACATATACTAAGTACTGAAATCGGCAGAGAGTCACATTTTGCACAAACTCCCCTCCTGTTTTCAAAGTATCCCAAATATCCCAATTTCGAGGCCTGAGCCATATTTTGGAGCTAAATTCTGGTTCTGTGCACGTATTCGCAGTTTGAAATTACGTTTTTTTATACCCAACATATGCCAAGTACTGAAAGAGGCGTTTGGTCACATTTGTCTCAAACCTCCCTGCAGTTTTCAAAATATCCCTAACATCCCAATATCGAGGCCTGAGCCATATTTTGGAGCCAAATTCTGGCTCTCTGCACGTATTCGCAGTTTAAAATCACGACTTCTTTTTACCCAACATATGCAAAATACTGAAAGCGGCAATGAGTCACATTTTGCACAAACTCCTCTGCAGTTTTCAAAATATCCCAAACACCTCAATTTCGAGGCCGTAGCCATATTTTGAAGCCTAATTCAGGCTCTCTGCACGTATTCGCAGTTTGATATTACGACTTTTTATACCCAACATATGCCAAGTACTGAAAGCGGCGTTTGGTCACATTTGTCCCGAACCTCCCTCCAGTTTTCAAAATATCCCAAATATCCCAATTTAAAGGCCTGAGCCATATTTTGGAGCCAAATTCTGGCTCTCTGCACGTATTCGCAGTTTGATATTACGACTTTTTATACCCAACATATGCCAAGTACTGGACGCGGCAGTGAGTCACATTTTGCTCAAACTTCCCTTTAGTTTTTAAAATATCCCAAACATCCCAATTTCGTGGCCTGAGCCATATTGTGGAGCCAAATTCTGGCTCTATGCACGTATTCGCAGTTTAAAATCACGACTTTTTTTTACCCAACCTATGCGAAGTACTGAAAGCGGCGTTTGGTCACATTTTGTACAAACTCCCTTGCTGTTTTCAAAATATCCCAAACATCCCAGTATTGAGGCCTGAGCCATATTTTGGAGCCAAATTCTGGCTGTCTACATGTATTCGCAGTGTGATATTAAGACTTTTTATACCCAACACATGCAAAGTACTGAAAGCGGCAATGAGTCACATTTTGCACAAACTCCCCTGCAGTTTTCAAAATATTCCAAACATCCCAATTTCGAGGCCTGAGCCTTATTTTGGAGCCAAATTCAGGCTCTCTGCACGTATTCGCAGTTTGATATTACGACTTTTTATACCCAACATATGCCAAGTACTGAAAGCAGCATTAGGTCACATTTGTCCCAAACCTCCCTGCAGTTTTCAAAATATCTCAAATATCCCAATTTCGAGGTCTGAGCCATATTTTGGAGCCAAATTCTGGCTCTCTGCACGTATTCGCAGTTTGAAATTACGTTTTTTTATACCCAACATATGCCAAGTACTGAAAGTGGCGTTTGGTCACATTTGTCCCAAACCTCCCTGTAGTTTTCAAAATATTCCAAATATCCCAATTTCGAGGCCTGAGCTATATTCAACCCGTTCTCGCAAATTCGTAAAGTCAATATTGACTTATTACCTACGTGCATAGGTGATATACTAAACATAATAGATACCCTTAAAAATATTCATAGAAAACACCGACCTTACCTAACCTTGTTAGTATCTTAAGATAAGCATCTTATTGCTTCGTAATTACAATTATTACTTAACCTATACCTATTATAGGTTAGGTAATAATTGTAATTACGAAGCAATAAGATGCTTATATTAAGATACTAACAAGGTTAGGTAAGGTCGGTGTTTTCTATGAATCTTTTTAAGGGTATCTATTATGTTAAGTATGTCACCTATGCACATATTTAATAAGTCAATATTGACTTATTAAATTTGCGAGAACGGGTTGCTATATTTTGGAGCCAAATTCTGGCTCTCTGCACGTATTCGCAGTTTGATATTATGACTTTTTATACCCATCATATGCCAAGTACTGATTGCAGCAGTGAGTCACATTTTGCATAAACTCCCCTGCAGTTTTCAAAATATCCCAAACATCCCAATTTCTTGGCCTGAGCCATATTTTGGAGCCAAATTCTGGCTCTCTGCACATATTCGCAGTTTGAACTTACGACTTTTTTATATCCAACATATGCAAAGTACTGAAAGCGGCGTTTGGTCACATTTGTCCCAAACCTTCCTGCAGTTTTCAAAATATCCCAAACATCCCAATATCGAGGCCTGAGCCATATTTTGGAGCCAAATTCAGGCTCTTCACGTATTCAGAGTTTGAAATTCCGACTTTTTATACCCAACATATGCCAAGTACTGAAAGCGGCGTTTGGTCATATTTGTCCCAAACCCCCCTGCAGTTTTCAAAATATCCCAAACATCCCAATTTCGCGGCCTGAGAAAAATTCTGGCTCTATGCACGTATTCGCAGTTTGATATTGTGACTTTTTTTTACCCAACAAATGCCAAGTACTGAAAGCGGCGTTTGGTCATATTTGTCCCAATCCCCCCTGCAGTTTTCAAAATATCCCAAACATCCCAATTTCGAGGCCTGAGCCAAATTCTGGAGCCAAATTCACGCTCTCTGCACGTATTCGCAGTTTGAAATTACGACTTTTTATACCCAACATATACTAAGTACTGAAATCGGCAGAGAGTCACATTTTGCACAAACTCCCCTCCTGTTTTCAAAGTATCCCAAATATCCCAATTTCGAGGCCTGAGCCATATTTTGGAGCTAAATTCTGGTTCTGTGCACGTATTCGCAGTTTGAAATTACGTCGTTTTATACCCAACATATGCCAAGTACTGAAAGAGGCGTTTGGTCACATTTGTCCCAAACCTCCCTGCAGTTTTCAAAATGTCCCAAATATCCCAATTTCGAGGCCTGAGCTATATTTTGGGGCCAAATTCTGGCTCTCTGCTCGTATTCGTAGTTTGATATTACGACTTTTTATACCCAACATATGCCAAGTACTGAAAGCGGCAGTGAGTCATATTTTGCATGAACTCCCCTGCAATTTTCAAAATATCCCTAACATCCCAATATCGAGGCCTGAGCCATATTTTGGAGCCAAATTCTGGCTCTCTGCACGTATTCGCAGTTTAAAATCACGACTTTTTTTTACCCAACATATGCAAAGTACTGAAAGCGGCAATGAGTCACATTTTGCACAAACTCCCCTGCAGTTTTCAAAATATCCCAAACACCATAATTTCGAGGCCGTAGCCATATTTTGAAGCCTAATTCAGGCTCTCTGCACGTATTCGCAGTTTGATATTACGACTTTTTATACCCAACATATGCCAAGTACTGAAAGCGGCGTTTGGTCACATTTGTCCCAAACCGCCCTCCAGTTTTCAAAATATCCCAAATATCCCAATTTCGAGGCCTGAACCATATTGTGGAGCCAAATTCTGGCTCTATGCACGTATTCGCAGTTTGATATTACGACTTTTTATACCCAACATATGCCAAGTGCTGAAAGCGGCGTTTGGACACATTTGTCCCAATCCCCCCTGCAGTTTTCAAAATATCCCAAACATCACAATTTCGAGGCCTGAGTCATATTTTGGAGCCAAATTCAGGCTCTCTGCACGTATTCGCAGTTTGATATTACGACTTTTTATACCCAACATATGCCAAGTACTGAATGTGGCGTTTGGTCACATTTGTCCCAAACCTCCCTGCAGTTTTCAAAATATTCCAAATATCCCAATTTCGAGGCCTGAGCTATATTTTGGAGCCAAATTCTGGCTCTCTGCACGTATTCGCAGTTTGATATTATGACTTTTTATACCCAACATATGCCAAGTACTGATAGCGGCAGTGAGTCACATTTTGCATAAACTCCCCAGCAGTTTTCAAAATATCCCAAACATCCCAATTTCGTGGCCTGAGCCATATTTTGGTGCCAAATTCTGGTCTCTGCACATATTCGCAGTTTGAACTTATGACTTTTTTATACCCAACATATGCGAAGTACTGAAATCGGCGTTTGGTCACATTTGTCCCAAACCTTCCTGCAGTTTTCAAAATATCCCAAACTTCCCAATATCGAGGCCTGAGCCATATTTTAGAGCCAAATTCAGGCTCTATGCACGTATTCGCAGTTTGATATTACGACTTTTTATACCCAACATATGCCAAGACCTGAAAGCGGCAGTTAGTCACATTTTGCACAAACTCCCTGCAGTTTTCGAAATATCCCAGTTTCGAGGCCTGAGCCATATTTTGGAGCTAAATTGTGGCTCACTGCACGTTTTCGCAGTTTGAAATTCCGACTTTTTATACCCAACATATGCCAAGTACTGAAAGCGGCGTTAGGTCACATTTGTCCCAAACCTCCCTGCAGTTTTCAAAATATCTCAAATATCCCAATTTCGAGGTCTGAGCCATATTTTGGGTCCAAATTCTGGCTCTCTGCACGTATTCGCAGTTTGAAATTAAGTCTTTTTATACCCAACATATGCCAAGTACTGAAAGTGGCGTTTTGTCACATTTGTACCAAACCTCCCTGTAGTTTTCAAAATATTCCAAATATCCCAATTTCGAGGCCTGAGCTATATTTTGGAGCCAAATTCTGGCTCTCTGCACGTATTCGCAGTTTGATATTACGACTTTTTATACCCAACATATGCCAAGTACTGGACGTGGCAGTGAGTCACATTTTGCACAAACTCCCCTGCAGTTTTCAAAATAACCCAAACTTACCAATTTCGAGGCCTGAGCCATATTTTGGGGCCAAATTCTGGCTCTCTGCACGTATTCGCTGTTTGAAATTACGACTTTTTATACCCAACATATGCCAAGTCCTGAAAGGGGCAGTGAGTCACATTTTGCACAAACTCCCCAGCAGTTTTCGAAATATCCCAAATATCCCAATTTCGAGGCCTGAGCCATGTTTTGGAGCCAAATTCTGGCTCTCTGCACGTATTCCCAGTTTGAAATTACGACTTTTTTATACCTAACATATGCCAAGTGCTGAAAGCGGCGTTTGGACACATTTCTCCCAATCCCCCCTGCAGTTCTCAAAATATCGCAAACATCCCAATTTCGAGGCCTGAACCATATTTTGGAGCCAAATTCTGGCTCTATGCACGTATTCGCAGTTTGAAATTACGACTTTTTATACCCAACTTATGCCAAGTCCTGAAAGCGGCAGTGAGTGGCATTTTGCACAAACTCCCCTGCAGTTTTTGAAACATCCCAAACATCCCAATTTCGAAGCCTGAGCCATATTTTGGAGCCAAATTCAGGCTCTCTGCACGTATTTGCAGTTTGAAATTACGACTTTTTATACCCAACATATGCCAAGTCCTGAAAGCGGCAGTGAGTCACATTTGGCACAAACTCCTTTGCAGTTTTCAAAATTTCCCAAATATCCCAATTTCGAGGCCTGAGCCATATTATGGAGCAAAATTCTGGCTCTCTGCACGTATTCGAAGTTTGAAATTGCAACTTTTTTATACCCAACATATGCCAAGTGCTGAAAGTGGCGCTTGGACACATTTGTCCCAATCCCCCCTGCAGTTTTCAAAATAACCCAAACATCCCATTTTCGAGGCCTGAGCCATATTTTGGAGCCAAATTCACGCTCTCTGCACGTATTCGCCGTTTGAAATTACGACTTTTTATACCCAACATATACTAAGTACTGAAATCGGCAGAGAGTCACATTTTGCACAAACTCCCCTCCTGTTTTCAAAGTATCCCAAATATCCCAATTTCGAGGCCTGAGCCATATTTTGGAGCTAAATTCTGGCTCACTGCACGTTTTCGCAGTTTGAAATTCCGACTTTTTATACCCAACATATGCCAAGTACTGAAAGCGGCGTTAGGTCACATTTGTCCCAAACCTCCCTGCAGTTTTCAAAATATCTCAAATATCCCAATTTCGAGGTCTGAGCCATATTTTGGATCCAAATTCTGGCTCTCTGCACGTATTCGCAGTTTGAAATTAAGTCTTTTTATACCCAACATATGCCAAGAACTGAAAGTGGCGTTTGGTCACATTTGTCCCAAACCTCCCTGTAGTTTTCAAAATATTCCAAATATCCCAATTTCGTGGCGTGAGCTATATTTTGGAGCCAAATTCTGGCTCTCTGCACGTATTCGCAGTTTGATATTACGACTTTTTATACCCAACATATGCCAAGTACTGGACGGGGCAGTGAGTCACATTTTGCACAAACTCCCCTGCAGTTTTCAAAATAACCCAAACTTACCAATTTCGAGGCCTGAGCCATATTTTGGAGCCAAATTCTGGCTCTCTGCACGTATTCGCTGTTTGAAATTACGACTTTTTATACCCAACATATGCCAAGTCCTGAAAGGGGCAGTGAGTCACATTTTGCACAAACTCCCCAGCAGTTTTCGAAAAATCCCAAATATCCCAATTTCGAGGCCTGAGCCATATTTTGGAGCCAAATTCTGGCTCTCTGCACGTTTTCGCAGTTTGAAATTGCGACTTTTTTATACCAAACATATGCCAAGTACTGAAAGCGGCGTTTGGTCACATTTGTCCCTAACCTCCCTGCAGTTTTCTAAATATCCCAAATATCCCAATTTCGAGGCCTGAGCCATGTTTTGTAGCCAAATTCTGGCTCTCTGCACGTATTCCCAGTTTGAAATTACGACTTTTTTATACCCAACATATGCCAAGTGCTGAAAGCGGCGTTTGGACACATTTCTCCCAATCCCCCCTGCAGTTCTCAAAATATCCCAAACATCCCAATTTCGAGGCCTGAACCATATTTTGGAGCCAAATTATGGCTCTATGCACGTATTCGCAGTTTGAAATTACGACTTTTTATACCCAACTTATGCCAATTACTGAAAGCGGCGTTAGGTCACATTTGTCCCAAACCTCCCTGCAGTTTTCAAAATATCTCAAATATCCCAATTTCGAGGTCTGAGCCATATTTTGGGTCCAAATTCTGGCTCTCTGCACGTATTCGCAGTTTGAAATTAAGTCTTTTTATATCCAACATATGCCAAGTACTGAAAGTGGCGTTTGGTCACATTTGTCCCAAACCTCCCTGTAGTTTTCAAAATATTCCAAATATCCCAATTTCGAGGCCTGAGCTATATTTTGGAGCCAAATTCTGGCTCTCTGCACGTATTCGCAGTTTGATATTACGACTTTTTATACCCAACATATGCCAAGTACTGGACGGGGCAGTGAGTCACATTTTGCACAAACTCCCCTGCAGTTTTCAAAATAACCCAAACTTACCAATTTCGAGGCCTGAGCCATATTTTGGAGCCAAATTCTGGCTCTCTGCACGTATTCGCTGTTTGAAATTACGACTTTTTATACCCAACATATGCCAAGTCCTGAAAGGGGCAGTGAGTCACATTTTGCACAAACTCCCCAGCAGTGTTCGAAATATCCCAAATATCCCAATTTCGAGGCCTGAGCCATATTTTGGAGCCAAATTCTGGCTCTCTGCACGTTTTCGCAGTTTGAAATTGCGACTTTTTTATACCAAACATATGCCAAGTACTGAAAGGGCGTTTGGTCACATTTGTCCCTAACCTCCCTGCAGTTTTCTAAATATCCCAAATATCCTAATTTCGAGGCCTGAGCCATGTTTTGGAGCCAAATTCTGGCTCTCTGCACGTATTCCCAGTTTGAAATTACGACTTTTTTATACCCAACATATGCCAAGTGCTGAAAGCGGCGTTTGGACACATTTCTCCCAATCCCCCCTGCAGTTTTCAAAATATCCCAAACATCCCAATTTCGAGGCCTGAGCCATATTTTGGAGCCAAATTCTGGCTCTATGCACGTATTCGCAGTTTGAAATTACGACTTTTTATACCCAACTTATGCCAAGTCCTGAAAGCGGCAGTGATTGGCATTTTGCACAAACTCCCCTGCAGTTTTTGAAACATCCCAAATATCCCAATTTCGAAGCCTGAGCCATATTTTGGAGCCAAATTCAGGCTCTCTGCACGTATTTGCAGTTTGAAATTACGACTTTTTATACCCAACATATGCCAAGTCCTGAAAGCGGCAGTGAGTCACATTTGGCACAATCTCCTTTGCAGTTTTCAAAATTTCCCAAATATCCCAATTTCGAGGCCTGAGCCATATTATGGAGCAAAATTCTGGCTCTCTGCACGTATTCGCAGTTTAAAATCACGACTTTTTTTTACCCAACATACGCAAAGTACTGAAAGCGGCAATGAGTCACATTTTGCACAAACTCCCCTGCAGTTTTCAAAATATCCCAAACACCATAATTTCGAGGCCGTAGCCATATTTTGAAGCCTAATTCAGGCTCTCTGCACGTATTCGCAGTTTGATATTACGACTTTTTATACCCAACATATGCCAAGTACTGAAAGCGGCGTTTGGTCACATTTGTCCCAAACCGCCCTCCAGTTTTCAAAATATCCCAAATATCCCAATTTCGAGGCCTGAACCATATTGTGGAGCCAAATTCTGGCTCTATGCACGTATTCGCAGTTTGATATTACGACTTTTTATACCCAACATATGCCAAGTGCTGAAAGCGGCGTTTGGACACATTTGTCCCAATCCCCCCTGCAGTTTTCAAAATATCCCAAACATCACAATTTCGAGGCCTGAGCTATATTTTGGAGCCAAATTCTGGCTCTCTGCACGTATTCGCAGTTTGATATTATGACTTTTTATACCCAACATATGCCAAGTACTGATAGCGGCAGTGAGTCACATTTTGCATAAACTCCCCAGCAGTTTTCAAAATATCCCAAACATCCCAATTTCGTGGCCTGAGCCATATTTTGGTGCCAAATTCTGGTCTCTGCACATATTCGCAGTTTGAACTTACGACTTTTTTATACCCAACATATGCGAAGTACTGAAATCGGCGTTTGGTCACATTTGTCCCAAACCTTCCTGCAGTTTTCAAAATATCCCAAACTTCCCAATATCGAGGCCTGAGCCATATTTTAGAGCCAAATTCAGGCTCTATGCACGTATTCGCAGTTTGATATTACGACTTTTTATACCCAACATATGCCAAGACCTGAAAGCGGCAGTTAGTCACATTTTGCACAAACTCCCTGCAGTTTTCGAAATATCCCAGTTTCGAGGCCTGAGCCATATTTTGGAGCTAAATTGTGGCTCACTGCACGTTTTCGCAGTTTGAAATTCCGACTTTTTATACCCAACATATGCCAAGTACTGAAAGCGGCGTTAGGTCACATTTGTCCCAAACCTCCCTGCAGTTTTCAAAATATCTCAAATATCCCAATTTCGAGGTCTGAGCCATATTTTGGGTCCAAATTCTGGCTCTCTGCACGTATTCGCAGTTTGAAATTAAGTCTTTTTATACCCAACATATGCCAAGTACTGAAAGTGGCGTTTTGTCACATTTGTACCAAACCTCCCTGTAGTTTTCAAAATATTCCAAATATCCCAATTTCGAGGCCTGAGCTATATTTTGGAGCCAAATTCTGGCTCTCTGCACGTATTCGCAGTTTGATATTACGACTTTTTATACCCAACATATGCCAAGTACTGGACGCGGCAGTGAGTCACATTTTGCACAAACTCCCCTGCAGTTTTCAAAATAACCCAAACTTACCAATTTCGAGGCCTGAGCCATATTTTGGGGCCAAATTCTGGCTCTCTGCACGTATTCGCTGTTTGAAATTACGACTTTTTATACCCAACATATGCCAAGTCCTGAAAGGGGCAGTGAGTCACATTTTGCACAAACTCCCCAGCAGTTTTCGAAATATCCCAAATATCCCAATTTCGAGGCCTGAGCCATGTTTTGGAGCCAAATTCTGGCTCTCTGCACGTATTCCCAGTTTGAAATTACGACTTTTTTATACCTAACATATGCCAAGTGCTGAAAGCGGCGTTTGGACACATTTCTCCCAATCCCCCCTGCAGTTCTCAAAATATCGCAAACATCCCAATTTCGAGGCCTGAACCATATTTTGGAGCCAAATTCTGGCTCTATGCACGTATTCGCAGTTTGAAATTACGACTTTTTATACCCAACTTATGCCAAGTCCTGAAAGCGGCAGTGAGTGGCATTTTGCACAAACTCCCCTGCAGTTTTTGAAACATCCCAAATATCCCAATTTCGAAGCCTGAGCCATATTTTGGAGCCAAATTCAGGCTCTCTGCACGTATTTGCAGTTTGAAATTACGACTTTTTATACCCAACATATGCCAAGTCCTGAAAGCGGCAGTGAGTCACATTTGGCACAAACTCCTTTGCAGTTTTCAAAATTTCCCAAATATCCCAATTTCGAGGCCTGAGCCATATTATGGAGCAAAATTCTGGCTCTCTGCACGTATTCGAAGTTTGAAATTGCAACTTTTTTATACCCAACATATGCCAAGTGCTGAAAGTGGCGCGTGGACACATTTGTCCCAATCCCCCCTGCAGTTTTCAAAATAACCCAAACATCCCATTTTCGAGGCCTGAGCCATATTTTGGAGCCAAATTCACGCTCTCTGCACGTATTCGCAGTTTGAAATTACGACTTTTTATACCCAACATATACTAAGTACTGAAATCGGCAGAGAGTCACATTTTGCACAAACTCCCCTCCTGTTTTCAAAGTATCCCAAATATCCCAATTTCGAGGCCTGAGCTATATTTTGGAGCTAAATTCTGGCTCACTGCACGTTTTCGCAGTTCGAAATTCCGACTTTTTATACCCAACATATGCCAAGTACTGAAAGCGGCGTTAGGTCACATTTGTCCCAAACCTCCCTGCAGTTTTCAAAATATCTCAAATATCCCAATTTCGAGGTCTGAGCCATATTTTGGATCCAAATTCTGGCTCTCTGCACGTATTCGCAGTTTGAAATTAAGTCTTTTTATACCCAACATATGCCAAGAACTGAAAGTGGCGTTTGGTCACATTTGTCCCAAACCTCCCTGTAGTTTTCAAAATATTCCAAATATCCCAATTTCGTGGCGTGAGCTATATTTTGGAGCCAAATTCTGGCTCTCTGCACGTATTCGCAGTTTGATATTACGACTTTTTATACCCAACATATGCCAAGTACTGGACGGGGCAGTGAGTCACATTTTGCACAAACTCCCCTGCAGTTTTCAAAATAACCCAAACTTACCAATTTCGAGGCCTGAGCCATATTTTGGAGCCAAATTCTGGCTCTCTGCACGTATTCGCTGTTTGAAATTACGACTTTTTATACCCAACATATGCCAAGTCCTGAAAGGGGCAGTGAGTCACATTTTGCACAAACTCCCCAGCAGTTTTCGAAATATCCCAAATATCCCAATTTCGAGGCCTGAGCCATATTTTGGAGCCAAATTCTGGCTCTCTGCACGTTTTCGCAGTTTGAAATTGCGACTTTTTTATACCAAACATATGCCAAGTACTGAAAGCGGCGTTTGGTCACATTTGTCCCTAACCTCCCTGCAGTTTTCTAAATATCCCAAATATCCCAATTTCGAGGCCTGAGCCATGTTTTGGAGCCAAATTCTGGCTCTCTGCACGTATTCCCAGTTTGAAATTACGACTTTTTTATACCCAACATATGCCAAGTGCTGAAAGCGGCGTTTGGACACATTTCTCCCAATCCCCCCTGCAGTTCTCAAAATATCCCAAACATCCCAATTTCGAGGCCTGAACCATATTTTGGAGCCAAATTCTGGCTCTATGCACGTATTCGCAGTTTGAAATTACGACTTTTTATACCCAACTTATGCCAAGTACTGAAAGCGGCGTTAGGTCACATTTGTCCCAAACCTCCCTGCAGTTTTCAAAATATCTCAAATATCCCAATTTCGAGGTCTGAGCCATATTTTGGGTCCAAATTCTGGCTCTCTGCACGTATTCGCAGTTTGAAATTAAGTCTTTTTATATCCAACATATGCCAAGTACTGAAAGTGGCGTTTGGTCACATTTGTCCCAAACCTCCCTGTAGTTTTCAAAATATTCCAAATATCCCAATTTCGAGGCCTGAGCTATATTTTGGAGCCAAATTCTGGCTCTCTGCACGTATTCGCAGTTTGATATTACGACTTTTTATACCCAACATATGCCAAGTACTGGACGGGGCAGTGAGTCACATTTTGCACAAACTCCCCTGCAGTTTTCAAAATAACCCAAACTTACCAATTTCGAGGCCTGAGCCATATTTTGGAGCCAAATTCTGGCTCTCTGCACGTATTCGCTGTTTGAAATTACGACTTTTTATACCCAACATATGCCAAGTCCTGAAAGGGGCAGTGAGTCACATTTTGCACAAACTCCCCAGCAGTTTTCGAAATATCCCAAATATCCCAATTTCGAGGCCTGAGCCATATTTTGGAGCCAAATTCTGGCTCTCTGCACGTTTTCGCAGTTTGAAATTGCGACTTTTTTATACCAAACATATGCCAAGTACTGAAAGGGCGTTTGGTCACATTTGTCCCTAACCTCCCTGCAGTTTTCTAAATATCCCAAATATCCTAATTTCGAGGCCTGAGCCATGTTTTGGAGCCAAATTCTGGCTCTCTGCACGTATTCCCAGTTTGAAATTACGACTTTTTTATACCCAACATATGCCAAGTGCTGAAAGCGGCGTTTGGACACATTTCTCCCAATCCCCCCTGCAGTTTTCAAAATATCCCAAACATCCCAATTTCGAGGCCTGAGCCATATTTTGGAGCCAAATTCTGGCTCTATGCACGTATTCGCAGTTTGAAATTACGACTTTTTATACCCAACTTATGCCAAGTCCTGAAAGCGGCAGTGATTGGCATTTTGCACAAACTCCCCTGCAGTTTTTGAAACATCCCAAATATCCCAATTTCGAAGCCTGAGCCATATTTTGGAGCCAAATTCAGGCTCTCTGCACGTATTTGCAGTTTGAAATTACGACTTTTTATACCCAACATATGCCAAGTCCTGAAAGCGGCAGTGAGTCACATTTGGCACAATCTCCTTTGCAGTTTTCAAAATTTCCCAAATATCCCAATTTCGAGGCCTGAGCCATATTATGGAGCAAAATTCTGGCTCTCTGCACGTATTCGAAGTTTGAAATTGCAACTTTTTTATACCCAACATATGCCTAGTGCTGAAAGCGGCGCTTGGACACATTTGTCCCAATCCCCCCTGCAGTTTTCAAAATATCCCAAACATCCCATTTTCGAGGCCTGAGCCATATTTTGGATCCAAATTCTGGCTCTATGCATGTATTCGCAGTTTGATATTACGACTTTTTATACCCAACATATGCCAAGTACTGAAAGCGGCAGTGAGTCATATTTTGCATGAACTCCCCTTCAATTTTCAAAATATCCCTAACATCCCAATATCGAGGCCTGAGCCATATTTTGGAGCCAAATTCTGGCTCTCTGCACGTATTCGCAGTTTAAAATCACGACTTTTTTTTACCCAACATATGCAAAGTACTGAAAGCGGCAATGAGTCACATTTTGCACAAACTCCCCTGCAGTTTTCAAAATATCCCAAACACCCCAATTTCGAGGCCGTAGCCATATTTTGAAGCCTAATTCAGGCTCTCTGCACGTATTCGCAGTTTGATATTACGAATTTTTATACCCAACATATGCCAAGTACTGAAAGCGGCGTTTGGTCACATTTGTCCCAAACCGCCCTCCAGTTTTCAAAATATCCCAAATATCCCAATTTCGAGGCCTGAACCATATTGTGGAGCCAAATTCTGGCTCTATGCACGTATTCGCAGTTTGATATTACGACTTTTTATACCCAACATATGCCAAGTGCTGAAAGCGGCGTTTGGACACATTTGTCCCAATCCCCCCTGCAGTTTTCAAAATATCCCAAACATCACAATTTCGAGGCCTGAGCCATATTTTGGAGCCAAATTCAGGCTCTCTGCACGTATTCGCAGTTTGATATTACGACTTTTTATACCCAACATATGCCAAGTACTGAAAGCGGCGTTTGGTCACATTTGTCCCAAACCGCCCTCCAGTTTTCAAAATATCCCAAATATCCCAATTTCGAGGCCTGAACCATATTGTGGAGCCAAATTCTGGCTCTATGCACGTATTCGCAGTTTGATATTACGACTTTTTATACCCAACATATGCCAAGTGCTGAAAGCGGCGTTTGGACACATTTGTCCCAATCCCCCCTGCAGTTTTCAAAATATCCCAAACATCACAATTTCGAGGCCTGAGCCATATTTTGGGTCCAAATTCTGGCTCTCTGCACGTATTCGCAGTTTGAAATTAAGTCTTTTTATATCCAACATATGCCAAGTACTGAAAGTGGCGTTTGGTCACATTTGTCCCAAACCTCCCTGTAGTTTTCAAAATATTCCAAATATCCCAATTTCGAGGCCTGAGCTATATTTTGGAGCCAAATTCTGGCTCTCTGCACGTATTCGCAGTTTGATATTACGACTTTTTATACCCAACATATGCCAAGTACTGGACGGGGCAGTGAGTCACATTTTGCACAAACTCCCCTGCAGTTTTCAAAATAACCCAAACTTACCAATTTCGAGGCCTGAGCCATATTTTGGAGCCAAATTCTGGCTCTCTGCACGTATTCGCTGTTTGAAATTACGACTTTTTATACCCAACATATGCCAAGTCCTGAAAGGGGCAGTGAGTCACATTTTGCACAAACTCCCCAGCAGTTTTCGAAATATCCCAAATATCCCAATTTCGAGGCCTGAGCCATATTTTGGAGCCAAATTCTGGCTCTCTGCACGTTTTCGCAGTTTGAAATTGCGACTTTTTTATACCAAACATATGCCAAGTACTGAAAGGGCGTTTGGTCACATTTGTCCCTAACCTCCCTGCAGTTTTCTAAATATCCCAAATATCCTAATTTCGAGGCCTGAGCCATGTTTTGGAGCCAAATTCTGGCTCTCTGCACGTATTCCCAGTTTGAAATTACGACTTTTTTATACCCAACATATGCCAAGTGCTGAAAGCGGCGTTTGGACACATTTCTCCCAATCCCCCCTGCAGTTTTCAAAATATCCCAAACATCCCAATTTCGAGGCCTGAGCCATATTTTGGAGCCAAATTCTGGCTCTATGCACGTATTCGCAGTTTGAAATTACGACTTTTTATACCCAACTTATGCCAAGTCCTGAAAGCGGCAGTGATTGGCATTTTGCACAAACTCCCCTGCAGTTTTTGAAACATCCCAAATATCCCAATTTCGAAGCCTGAGCCATATTTTGGAGCCAAATTCAGGCTCTCTGCACGTATTTGCAGTTTGAAATTACGACTTTTTATACCCAACATATGCCAAGTCCTGAAAGCGGCAGTGAGTCACATTTGGCACAATCTCCTTTGCAGTTTTCAAAATTTCCCAAATATCCCAATTTCGAGGCCTGAGCCATATTATGGAGCAAAATTCTGGCTCTCTGCACGTATTCGAAGTTTGAAATTGCAACTTTTTTATACCCAACATATGCCTAGTGCTGAAAGCGGCGCTTGGACACATTTGTCCCAATCCCCCCTGCAGTTTTCAAAATATCCCAAACATCCCATTTTCGAGGCCTGAGCCATATTTTGGATCCAAATTCTGGCTCTATGCATGTATTCGCAGTTTGATATTACGACTTTTTATACCCAACATATGCCAAGTACTGAAAGCGGCAGTGAGTCATATTTTGCATGAACTCCCCTTCAATTTTCAAAATATCCCTAACATCCCAATATCGAGGCCTGAGCCATATTTTGGAGCCAAATTCTGGCTCTCTGCACGTATTCGCAGTTTAAAATCACGACTTTTTTTTACCCAACATATGCAAAGTACTGAAAGCGGCAATGAGTCACATTTTGCACAAACTCCCCTGCAGTTTTCAAAATATCCCAAACACCCCAATTTCGAGGCCGTAGCCATATTTTGAAGCCTAATTCAGGCTCTCTGCACGTATTCGCAGTTTGATATTACGAATTTTTATACCCAACATATGCCAAGTACTGAAAGCGGCGTTTGGTCACATTTGTCCCAAACCGCCCTCCAGTTTTCAAAATATCCCAAATATCCCAATTTCGAGGCCTGAACCATATTGTGGAGCCAAATTCTGGCTCTATGCACGTATTCGCAGTTTGATATTACGACTTTTTATACCCAACATATGCCAAGTGCTGAAAGCGGCGTTTGGACACATTTGTCCCAATCCCCCCTGCAGTTTTCAAAATATCCCAAACATCACAATTTCGAGGCCTGAGCCATATTTTGGAGCCAAATTCAGGCTCTCTGCACGTATTCGCAGTTTGATATTACGACTTTTTATACCCAACATATGCCAAGTACTGAAAGCGGCGTTTGGTCACATTTGTCCCAAACCGCCCTCCAGTTTTCAAAATATCCCAAATATCCCAATTTCGAGGCCTGAACCATATTGTGGAGCCAAATTCTGGCTCTATGCACGTATTCGCAGTTTGATATTACGACTTTTTATACCCAACATATGCCAAGTGCTGAAAGCGGCGTTTGGACACATTTGTCCCAATCCCCCCTGCAGTTTTCAAAATATCCCAAACATCACAATTTCGAGGCCTGAGCCATATTTTGGGTCCAAATTCTGGCTCTCTGCACGTATTCGCAGTTTGAAATTAAGTCTTTTTATATCCAACATATGCCAAGTACTGAAAGTGGCGTTTGGTCACATTTGTCCCAAACCTCCCTGTAGTTTTCAAAATATTCCAAATATCCCAATTTCGAGGCCTGAGCTATATTTTGGAGCCAAATTCTGGCTCTCTGCACGTATTCGCAGTTTGATATTACGACTTTTTATACCCAACATATGCCAAGTACTGGACGGGGCAGTGAGTCACATTTTGCACAAACTCCCCTGCAGTTTTCAAAATAACCCAAACTTACCAATTTCGAGGCCTGAGCCATATTTTGGAGCCAAATTCTGGCTCTCTGCACGTATTCGCAGTTTGAAATTACGACTTTTTATACCCAACATATGCCAAGTCCTGAAAGGGGCAGTGAGTCACATTTTGCACAAACTCCCCAGCAGTTTTCGAAATATCCCAAATATCCCAATTTCGAGGCCTGAGCCATATTTTGGAGCCAAATTCTGGCTCTCTGCACGTTTTCGCAGTTTGAAATTGCGACTTTTTTATACCAAACATATGCCAAGTACTGCAAGGGCGTTTGGTCACATTTGTCCCTAACCTCCCTGCAGTTTTCTAAATATCCCAAATATCCTAATTTCGAGGCCTGAGCCATGTTTTGGAGCCAAATTCTGGCTCTCTGCACGTATTCCCAGTTTGAAATTACGACTTTTTTATACCCAACATATGCCAAGTGCTGAAAGCGGCGTTTGGACACATTTCTCCCAATCCCCCCTGCAGTTTTCAAAATATCCCAAACATCCCAATTTCGAGGCCTGAGCCATATTTTGGAGCCAAATTCTGGCTCTATGCACGTATTCGCAGTTTGAAATTACGACTTTTTATACCCAACTTATGCCAAGTCCTGAAAGCGGCAGTGATTGGCATTTTGCACAAACTCCCCTGCAGTTTTTGAAACATCCCAAATATCCCAATTTCGAAGCCTGAGCCATATTTTGGAGCCAAATTCAGGCTCTCTGCACGTATTTGCAGTTTGAAATTACGACTTTTTATACCCAACATATGCCAAGTCCTGAAAGCGGCAGTGAGTCACATTTGGCACAAACTCCTTTGCAGTTTTCAAAATTTCCCAAATATCCCAATTTCGAGGCCTGAGCCATATTATGGAGCAAAATTCTGGCTCTCTGCACGTATTCGAAGTTTGAAATTGCAACTTTTTTATACCCAACATATGCCAAGTGCTGAAAGCGGCGCTTGGACACATTTGTCACAATCCCCCCTGCAGTTTTCAAAATATCCCAAACATCCCATTTTCGAGGCCTGAGCCATATTTTGGATCCAAATTCTGGCTCTATGCATGTATTCGCAGTTTGATATTACGACTTTTTATACCCAACATATGCCAAGTACTGAAAGCGGCAGTGAGTCATATTTTGCATGAACTCCCCTTCAATTTTCAAAATATCCCTAACATCCCAATATCGAGGCCTGAGCCATATTTTGGAGCCAAATTCTGGCTCTCTGCACGTATTCGCAGTTTAAAATCACGACTTTTTTTTACCCAACATATGCAAAGTACTGAAAGCGGCAATGAGTCACATTTTGCACAAACTCCCCTGCAGCTTTCAAAATATCCCAAACACCCCAATTTCGAGGCCGTAGCCATATTTTGAAGCCTAATTCAGGCTCTCTGCACGTATTCGCAGTTTGATATTACGACTTTTTATACCCAACATATGCCAAGTACTGAAAGCGGCGTTTGGTCACATTTGTCCCAAACCGCCCTCCAGTTTTCAAAATATCCCAAATATCCCAATTTCGAGGCCTGAACCATATTGTGGAGCCAAATTCTGGCTCTATGCACGTATTCGCAGTTTGATATTACGACTTTTTATACCCAACATATGCCAAGTGCTGAAAGCGGCGTTTGGACACATTTGTCCCAATCCCCCCTGCAGTTTTCAAAATATCCCAAACATCACAATTTCGAGGCCTGAGCCATATTTTGGAGCCAAATTCAGGCTCTCTGCACGTATTCGCAGTTTGATATTACGACTTTTTATACCCAACATATGCCAAGTACTGAAAGCAGCGTTAGGTCACATTTGTCCCAAACCTCCCTGCAGTTTTCAAAATATCTCAAATATCCCAATTCCGAGTTCTGAGCCATATTTTGGAGCCAAATTCTGGCTCTCTGCACGTATTCACAGTTTGAAATTACGACTTTTTATACCCAACTTATGCCAAGTACTGAAAGCGGCGTTAGGTCACATTTGTCCCAAACCTCCCTGCAGTTTTCAAAATATCTCAAATATCCCAATTTCGAGGTCTGAGCCATATTTTGGGTCCAAATTCTGGCTCTCTGCACGTATTCGCAGTTTGAAATTAAGTCTTTTTATATCCAACATATGCCAAGTACTGAAAGTGGCGTTTGGTCACATTTGTCCCAAACCTCCCTGTAGTTTTCAAAATATTCCAAATATCCCAATTTCGAGGCCTGAGCTATATTTTGGAGCCAAATTCTGGCTCTCTGCACGTATTCGCAGTTTGATATTACGACTTTTTATACCCAACATATGCCAAGTGCTGAAAGCGGCGTTTGGACACATTTGTCCCAATCCCCCCTGCAGTTTTCAAAATATCCCAAACATCACAATTTCGAGGCCTGAGCCATATTTTGGGTCCAAATTCTGGCTCTCTGCACGTATTCGCAGTTTGAAATTAAGTCTTTTTATATCCAACATATGCCAAGTACTGAAAGTGGCGTTTGGTCACATTTGTCCCAAACCTCCCTGTAGTTTTCAAAATATTCCAAATATCCCAATTTCGAGGCCTGAGCTATATTTTGGAGCCAAATTCTGGCTCTCTGCACGTATTCGCAGTTTGATATTACGACTTTTTATACCCAACATATGCCAAGTACTGGACGGGGCAGTGAGTCACATTTTGCACAAACTCCCCTGCAGTTTTCAAAATAACCCAAACTTACCAATTTCGAGGCCTGAGCCATATTTTGGAGCCAAATTCTGGCTCTCTGCACGTATTCGCAGTTTGAAATTACGACTTTTTATACCCAACATATGCCAAGTCCTGAAAGGGGCAGTGAGTCACATTTTGCACAAACTCCCCAGCAGTTTTCGAAATATCCCAAATATCCCAATTTCGAGGCCTGAGCCATATTTTGGAGCCAAATTCTGGCTCTCTGCACGTTTTCGCAGTTTGAAATTGCGACTTTTTTATACCAAACATATGCCAAGTACTGAAAGCGGCGTTTGGTCACATTTGTCCCTAACCTCCCTGCAGTTTTCTAAATATCCCAAATATCCCAATTTCGAGGCCTGAGCCATGTTTTGGAGCCAAATTCTGGCTCTCTGCACGTATTCCCAGTTTGAAATTACGACTTTTTTATACCCAACATATGCCAAGTGCTGAAAGCGGCGTTTGGACACATTTCTCCCAATCCCCCCTGCAGTTCTCAAAATATCCCAAACATCCCAATTTCGAGGCCTGAACCATATTTTGGAGCCAAATTCTGGCTCTATGCACGTATTCGCAGTTTGAAATTACGACTTTTTATACCCAACTTATGCCAAGTACTGAAAGCGGCGTTAGGTCACATTTGTCCCAAACCTCCCTGCAGTTTTCAAAATATCTCAAATATCCCAATTTCGAGGTCTGAGCCATATTTTGGGTCCAAATTCTGGCTCTCTGCACGTATTCGCAGTTTGAAATTAAGTCTTTTTATATCCAACATATGCCAAGTACTGAAAGTGGCGTTTGGTCACATTTGTCCCAAACCTCCCTGTAGTTTTCAAAATATTCCAAATATCCCAATTTCGAGGCCTGAGCTATATTTTGGAGCCAAATTCTGGCTCTCTGCACGTATTCGCAGTTTGATATTACGACTTTTTATACCCAACATATGCCAAGTACTGGACGGGGCAGTGAGTCACATTTTGCACAAACTCCCCTGCAGTTTTCAAAATAACCCAAACTTACCAATTTCGAGGCCTGAGCCATATTTTGGAGCCAAATTCTGGCTCTCTGCACGTATTCGCTGTTTGAAATTACGACTTTTTATACCCAACATATGCCAAGTCCTGAAAGGGGCAGTGAGTCACATTTTGCACAAACTCCCCAGCAGTTTTCGAAATATCCCAAATATCCCAATTTCGAGGCCTGAGCCATATTTTGGAGCCAAATTCTGGCTCTCTGCACGTTTTCGCAGTTTGAAATTGCGACTTTTTTATACCAAACATATGCCAAGTACTGCAAGGGCGTTTGGTCACATTTGTCCCTAACCTCCCTGCAGTTTTCTAAATATCCCAAATATCCTAATTTCGAGGCCTGAGCCATGTTTTGGAGCCAAATTCTGGCTCTCTGCACGTATTCCCAGTTTGAAATTACGACTTTTTTATACCCAACATATGCCAAGTGCTGAAAGCGGCGTTTGGACACATTTCTCCCAATCCCCCCTGCAGTTTTCAAAATATCCCAAACATCCCAATTTCGAGGCCTGAGCCATATTTTGGAGCCAAATTCTGGCTCTATGCACGTATTCGCAGTTTGAAATTACGACTTTTTATACCCAACTTATGCCAAGTCCTGAAAGCGGCAGTGATTGGCATTTTGCACAAACTCCCCTGCAGTTTTTGAAACATCCCAAATATCCCAATTTCGAAGCCTGAGCCATATTTTGGAGCCAAATTCAGGCTCTCTGCACGTATTTGCAGTTTGAAATTACGACTTTTTATACCCAACATATGCCAAGTCCTGAAAGCGGCAGTGAGTCACATTTGGCACAAACTCCTTTGCAGTTTTCAAAATTTCCCAAATATCCCAATTTCGAGGCCTGAGCCATATTATGGAGCAAAATTCTGGCTCTCTGCACGTATTCGAAGTTTGAAATTGCAACTTTTTTATACCCAACATATGCCAAGTGCTGAAAGCGGCGCTTGGACACATTTGTCACAATCCCCCCTGCAGTTTTCAAAATATCCCAAACATCCCATTTTCGAGGCCTGAGCCATATTTTGGATCCAAATTCTGGCTCTATGCATGTATTCGCAGTTTGATATTACGACTTTTTATACCCAACATATGCCAAGTACTGAAAGCGGCAGTGAGTCATATTTTGCATGAACTCCCCTTCAATTTTCAAAATATCCCTAACATCCCAATATCGAGGCCTGAGCCATATTTTGGAGCCAAATTCTGGCTCTCTGCACGTATTCGCAGTTTAAAATCACGACTTTTTTTTACCCAACATATGCAAAGTACTGAAAGCGGCAATGAGTCACATTTTGCACAAACTCCCCTGCAGCTTTCAAAATATCCCAAACACCCCAATTTCGAGGCCGTAGCCATATTTTGAAGCCTAATTCAGGCTCTCTGCACGTATTCGCAGTTTGATATTACGACTTTTTATACCCAACATATGCCAAGTACTGAAAGCGGCGTTTGGTCACATTTGTCCCAAACCGCCCTCCAGTTTTCAAAATATCCCAAATATCCCAATTTCGAGGCCTGAACCATATTGTGGAGCCAAATTCTGGCTCTATGCACGTATTCGCAGTTTGATATTACGACTTTTTATACCCAACATATGCCAAGTGCTGAAAGCGGCGTTTGGACACATTTGTCCCAATCCCCCCTGCAGTTTTCAAAATATCCCAAACATCACAATTTCGAGGCCTGAGCCATATTTTGGAGCCAAATTCAGGCTCTCTGCACGTATTCGCAGTTTGGTATTACGACTTTTTATACCCAACATATGCCAAGTACTGAAAGCAGCGTTAGGTCACATTTGTCCCAAACCTCCCTGCAGTTTTCAAAATATCTCAAAT
Source organism: Procambarus clarkii (assembly GCF_040958095.1). Taxonomy (NCBI): domain Eukaryota; kingdom Metazoa; phylum Arthropoda; class Malacostraca; order Decapoda; family Cambaridae; genus Procambarus; species Procambarus clarkii. Next base: position 20,309,228 of record NC_091238.1, read on the forward strand.
ATCCCAATTCCGAGTTCTGAGCCATATTTTGGAGCCAAATTCTGGCTCTCTGCACGTATTCACAGTTTGAAATTACGTCTTTTTATACCCAACATATGCCAAGTACTGAATGTGGCGTTTGGTCACATTTGTCCCAAACCTCCCTGCAGTTTTCAAAATATTCCAAATATCCCAATTTCGAGGCCTGAGCTATATTTTGGAGCCAAATTCTGGCTCTCTGCACGTATTCGCAGTTTGATATTATGACTTTTTATACCCAACATATGCCAAGTACTGATAGCGGCAGTGAGTCACATTTTGCATAAACTCCCCTGCAGTTTTCAAAATATCCCAAACATCCCAATTTCGTGGCCTGAGCCATATTTTGGTGCCAAATTCTGGTCTCTGCACATATTCGCAGTTTGAACTTACGACTTTTTTATACCCAACATATGCGAAGTACTGAAAGCGGCGTTTGGTCACATTTGTCCCAAACCTTCCTGCAGTTTTCAAAATATCCCAAACTTCCCAATATCGAGGCCTGAGCCATATTTTAGAGCCAAATTCAGGCTCTATGCACGTATTCGCAGTTTGATATTACGACTTTTTATACCCAACATATGCCAAGACCTGAAAGTGGCAGTTAGTCACATTTTGCACAAACTCCCTGCAGTTTTCGAAATATCCCAGTTTCGAGGCCTGAGCCATATTTTGGAGCTAAATTCTGGCTCACTGCACGTTTTCGCAGTTTGAAATTCCGACTTTTTATACCCAACATATGCCAAGTACTGAAAGCGGCGTTAGGTCACATTTGTCCCAAACCTCCCTGCAGTTTTCAAAATATCTCAAATATCCCAATTTCGAGGTCTGAGCCATTTTTTGGGTCCAAATTCTGGCTCTCTGCACGTATTCACAGTTTGAAATTAAGTCTTTTTATACCCAACATATGCCAAGTACTGAAAGTGGCGTTTTGTCACATTTGTACCAAACCTCCCTGTAGTTTTCAAAATATTCCAAATATCCCAATTTCGAGGCCTGAGCTATATTTTGGAGCCAAATTCTGGCTCTCTGCACGTATTCGCAGTTTGATATTACGACTTTTTATACCCAACATATGCCAAGTACTGAAAGCGGCGTTTGGTCACATTTGTCCCAAACCGCCCTCCAGTTTTCAAAATATCCCAAATATCCCAATTTCGAGGCCTGAACCATATTGTGGAGCCAAATTCTGGCTCTATGCACGTATTCGCAGTTTGATATTACGACTTTTTATACCCAACATATGCCAAGTGCTGAAAGCGGCGTTTGGACACATTTGTCCCAATCCCCCCTGCAGTTTTCAAAATATCCCAAACATCACAATTTCGAGGCCTGAGCCATATTTTGGAGCCAAATTCAGGCTCTCTGCACGTATTCGCAGTTTGATATTACGACTTTTTATACCCAACATATGCCAAGTACTGAAAGCAGCGTTAGGTCACATTTGTCCCAAACCTCCCTGCAGTTTTCAAAATATCTCAAATATCCCAATTTCGAGGCCTGAGCCAAATTCTGGAGCCAAATTCACGCTCTCTGCACGTATTCGCAGTTTGAAATTACGACTTTTTATACCCAACATATACTAAGTACTGAAATCGGCAGAGAGTCACATTTTGCACAAACTCCCCTCCTGTTTTCAAAGTATCCCAAATATCCCAATTTCGAGGCCTGAGCCATATTTTGGAGCTAAATTCTGGCTCACTGCACGTTTTCGCAGTTTGAAATTCCGACTTTTTATACCCAACATATGCCAAGTACTGAAAGCGGCGTTAGGTCACATTTGTCCCAAACCTACCTGCAGTTTTCAAAATATCTCAAATATCCCAATTTCGAGGTCTGAGCCATATTTTGGATCCAAATTCTGGCTCTCTGCACGTATTCGCAGTTTGAAATTAAGTCTTTTTATACCCAACATATGCCAAGAACTGAAAGTGGCGTTTGGTCACATTTGTCCCAAACCTCCCTGTAGTTTTCAAAATATTCCAAATATCCCAATTTCGTGGCCTGAGCTATATTTTGGAGCCAAATTCTGGCTCTCTGCACGTATTCGCAGTTTGATATTACGACTTTTTATACCCAACATATGCCAAGTACTGGACGGGGCAGTGAGTCACATTTTGCACAAACTCCCCTGCAGTTTTCAAAATAACCCAAACTTACCAATTTCGAGGCCTGAGCCATATTTTGGAGCCAAATTCTGGCTCTCTGCACGTATTCGCAGTTTGAAATTACGACTTTTTATACCCAACATATGCCAAGTCCTGAAAGGGGCAGTGAGTCACATTTTGCACAAACTCCCCAGCAGTTTTCGAAATATCCCAAATATCCCAATTTCGAGGCCTGAGCCATATTTTGGAGCCAAATTCTGGCTCTCTGCACGTTTTCGCAGTTTGATATTGCGACTTTTTTATACCAAACATATGCCAAGTACTGAAAGCGGCGTTTGGTCACATTAGTCCCTAACCTACCTGCAGTTTTCTAAATATCCCAAATATCCCAATTTCGAGGCCTGAGCCATGTTTTGGAGCCAAATTCTGGCTCTCTGCACGTATTCCCAGTTTGAAATTACGACTTTTTTATACCCAACATATGCCAAGTGCTGAAAGCGGCGTTTGGACACATTTCTCCCAATCCCCCCTGCAGTTCTCAAAATATCCCAAACATCCCAATTTCGAGGCCTGAACCATATTTTGGAGCCAAATTCTGGCTCTATGCACGTATTCGCAGTTTGAAATTACGACTTTTTATACCCAACTTATGCCAAGTACTGAAAGCGGCGTTAGGTCACATTTGTCCCAAACCTCCCTGCAGTTTTCAAAATATCTCAAATATCCCAATTTCGAGGTCTGAGCCATATTTTGGATCCAAATTCTGGCTCTCTGCACGTATTCGCAGTTTGAAATTAAGTCTTTTTATATCCAACATATGCCAAGTACTGAAAGTGGCGTTTGGTCACATTTGTCCCAAACCTCCCTGTAGTTTTCAAAATATTCCAAATATCCCAATTTCGAGGCCTGAGCTATATTTTGGAGCCAAATTCTGGCTCTCTGCACGTATTCGCAGTTTGATATTACGACTTTTTATACCCAACATATGCCAAGTACTGGACGGGGCAGTGAGTCACATTTTGCACAAACTCCCCTGCAGTTTTCAAAATAACCCAAACTTACCAATTTCGAGGCCTGAGCCATATTTTGGAGCCAAATTCTGGCTCTCTGCACGTATTCGCAGTTTGAAATTACGACTTTTTATACCCAACATATGCCAAGTCCTGAAAGGGGCAGTGAGTCACCTTTTGCACAAACTCCCCAGCAGTTTTCGAAATATCCCAAATATCCCAATTTCGAGGCCTGAGCCATATTTTGGAGCCAAATTCTGGCTCTCTGCACGTTTTCGCAGTTTGATATTGCGACTTTTTTATACCAAACATATGCCAAGTACTGAAAGCGGCGTTTGGTCACATTTGTCCCTAACCTCCCTGCAGTTTTCTAAATATCCCAAATATCCCAATTTCGAGGCCTGAGCCATGTTTTGGAGCCAAATTCTGGCTCTCTGCACGTATTCCCAGTTTGAAATTACGACTTTTTTATACCCAACATATGCCAAGTGCTGAAAGCGGCGTTTGGACACATTTCTCCCAATCCCCCCTGCAGTTCTCAAAATATCCCAAACATCCCAATTTCGAGGCCTGAACCATATTTTGGAGCCAAATTCTGGCTCTATGCACGTATTCGCAGTTTGAAATTACGACTTTTTATACCCAACTTATGCCAAGTACTGAAAGCGGCGTTAGGTCACATTTGTCCCAAACCTCCCTGCAGTTTTCAAAATATCTCAAATATCCCAATTTCGAGGTCTGAGCCATATTTTGGGTCCAAATTCTGGCTCTCTGCACGTATTCGCAGTTTGAAATTAAGTCTTTTTATATCCAACATATGCCAAGTACTGAAAGTGGCGTTTGGTCACATTTGTCCCAAACCTCCCTGTAGTTTTCAAAATATTCCAAATATCCCAATTTCGAGGCCTGAGCTATATTTTGGAGCCAAATTCTGGCTCTCTGCACGTATTCGCAGTTTGATATTACGACTTTTTATACCCAACATATGCCAAGTACTGGACGGGGCAGTGAGTCACATTTTGCACAAACTCCCCTGCAGTTTTCAAAATAACCCAAACTTACCAATTTCGAGGCCTGAGCCATATTTTGGAGCCAAATTCTGGCTCTCTGCACGTATTCGCTGTTTGAAATTACGACTTTTTATACCCAACATATGCCAAGTCCTGAAAGGGGCAGTGAGTCACATTTTGCACAAACTCCCCAGCAGTTTTCGAAATATCCCAAATATCCCAATTTCGAGGCCTGAGCCATATTTTGGAGCCAAATTCTGGCTCTCTGCACGTTTTCGCAGTTTGAAATTGCGACTTTTTTATACCAAACATATGCCAAGTACTGCAAGGGCGTTTGGTCACATTTGTCCCTAACCTCCCTGCAGTTTTCTAAATATCCCAAATATCCTAATTTCGAGGACTGAGCCATGTTTTGGAGCCAAATTCTGGCTCTCTGCACGTATTCCCAGTTTGAAATTACGACTTTTTTATACCCAACATATGCCAAGTGCTGAAAGCGGCGTTTGGACACATTTCTCCCAATCCCCCCTGCAGTTTTCAAAATATCCCAAACATCCCAATTTCGAGGCCTGAGCCATATTTTGGAGCCAAATTCTGGCTCTATGCACGTATTCGCAGTTTGAAATTACGACTTTTTATACCCAACTTTGCCAAGTCCTGAAAGCGGCAGTGATTGGCATTTTGCACAAACTCCCCTGCAGTTTTTGAAACATCCCAAATATCCCAATTTCGAAGCCTGAGCCATATTTTGGAGCCAAATTCAGGCTCTCTGCACGTATTTGCAGTTTGAAATTACGACTTTTTATACCCAACATATGCCAAGTCCTGAAAGCGGCAGTGAGTCACATTTGGCACAAACTCCTTTGCAGTTTTCAAAATTTCCCAAATATCCCAATTTCGAGGCCTGAGCCATATTATGGAGCAAAATTCTGGCTCTCTGCACGTATTCGAAGTTTGAAATTGCAACTTTTTTATACCCAACATATGCCAAGTGCTGAAAGCGGCGCTTGGACACATTTGTCCCAATCCCCCCTGCAGTTTTCAAAATATCCCAAACATCCCATTTTCGAGGCCTGAGCCATATTTTGGATCCAAATTCTGGCTCTATGCATGTATTCGCAGTTTGATATTACGACTTTTTATACCCAACATATGCCAAGTACTGAAAGCGGCAGTGAGTCATATTTTGCATGAACTCCCCTTCAATTTTCAAAATATCCCTAACATCCCAATATCGAGGCCTGAGCCATATTTTGGAGCCAAATTCTGGCTCTCTGCACGTATTCGCAGTTTAAAATCACGACTTTTTTTTACCCAACATATGCAAAGTACTGAAAGCGGCAATGAGTCACATTTTGCACAAACTCCCCTGCAGCTTTCAAAATATCCCAAACACCCCAATTTCGAGGCCGTAGCCATATTTTGAAGCCTAATTCAGGCTCTCTGCACGTATTCGCAGTTTGATATTACGACTTTTTATACCCAACATATGCCAAGTACTGAAAGCGGCGTTTGGTCACATTTGTCCCAAACCGCCCTCCAGTTTTCAAAATATCCCAAATATCCCAATTTCGAGGCCTGAACCATATTGTGGAGCCAAATTCTGGCTCTATGCACGTATTCGCAGTTTGATATTACGACTTTTTATACCCAACATATGCCAAGTGCTGAAAGCGGCGTTTGGACACATTTGTCCCAATCCCCCCTGCAGTTTTCAAAATATCCCAAACATCACAATTTCGAGACCTGAGCCATATTTTGGAGCCAAATTCAGGCTCTCTGCACGTATTCGCAGTTTGATATTACGACTTTTTATACCCAACTTATGCCAAGTACTGAAAGCGGCGTTAGGTCACATTTGTCCCAAACCTCCCTGCAGTTTTCAAAATATCTCAAATATCCCAATTTCGAGGTCTGAGCCATATTTTGGGTCCAAATTCTGGCTCTCTGCACGTATTCGCAGTTTGAAATTAAGTCTTTTTATATCCAACATATGCCAAGTACTGAAAGTGGCGTTTGGTCACATTTGTCCCAAACCTCCCTGTAGTTTTCAAAATATTCCAAATATCCCAATTTCGAGGCCTGAGCTATATTTTGGAGCCAAATTCTGGCTCTCTGCACGTATTCGCAGTTTGATATTACGACTTTTTATACCCAACATATGCCAAGTACTGGACGGGGCAGTGAGTCACATTTTGCACAAACTCCCCTGCAGTTTTCAAAATAACCCAAACTTACCAATTTCGAGGCCTGAGCCATATTTTGGAGCCAAATTCTGGCTCTCTGCACGTATTCGCAGTTTGAAATTACGACTTTTTATACCCAACATATGCCAAGTCCTGAAAGGGGCAGTGAGTCACATTTTGCACAAACTCCCCAGCAGTTTTCGAAATATCCCAAATATCCCAATTTCGAGGCCTGAGCCATATTTTGGAGCCAAATTCTGGCTCTCTGCACGTTTTCGCAGTTTGATATTGCGACTTTTTTATACCAAACATATGCCAAGTACTGAAAGCGGCGTTTGGTCACATTTGTCCCTAACCTCCCTGCAGTTTTCTAAATATCCCAAATATCCCAATTTCGAGGCCTGAGCCATGTTTTGGAGCCAAATTCTGGCTCTCTGCACGTATTCCCAGTTTGAAATTACGACTTTTTTATACCCAACATATGCCAAGTGCTGAAAGCGGCGTTTGGACACATTTCTCCCAATCCCCCCTGCAGTTCTCAAAATATCCCAAACATCCCAATTTCGAGGCCTGAACCATATTTTGGAGCCAAATTCTGGCTCTATGCACGTATTCGCAGTTTGAAATTACGACTTTTTATACCCAACTTATGCCAAGTACTGAAAGCGGCGTTAGGTCACATTTGTCCCAAACCTCCCTGCAGTTTTCAAAATATCTCAAATATCCCAATTTCGAGGTCTGAGCCATATTTTGGGTCCAAATTCTGGCTCTCTGCACGTATTCGCAGTTTGAAATTAAGTCTTTTTATATCCAACATATGCCAAGTACTGAAAGTGGCGTTTGGTCACATTTGTCCCAAACCTCCCTGTAGTTTTCAAAATATTCCAAATATCCCAATTTCGAGGCCTGAGCTATATTTTGGAGCCAAATTCTGGCTCTCTGCACGTATTCGCAGTTTGAAATTACGACTTTTTATACCCAACTTATGCCAAGTCCTGAAAGCGGCAGTGATTGGCATTTTGCACAAACTCCCCTGCAGTTTTTGAAACATCCCAAATATCCCAATTTCGAAGCCTGAGCCATATTTTGGAGCCAAATTCAGGCTCTCTGCACGTATTTGCAGTTTGAAATTACGACTTTTTATACCCAACATATGCCAAGTCCTGAAAGCGGCAGTGAGTCACATTTGGCACAAACTCCTTTGCAGTTTTCAAAATTTCCCAAATATCCCAATTTCGAGGCCTGAGCCATATTATGGAGCAAAATTCTGGCTCTCTGCACGTATTCGAAGTTTGAAATTGCAACTTTTTTATACCCAACATATGCCAAGTGCTGAAAGCGGCGCTTGGACACATTTGTCCCAATCCCCCCTGCAGTTTTCAAAATATCCCAAACATCCCATTTTCGAGGCCTGAGCCATATTTTGGATCCAAATTCTGGCTCTATGCATGTATTCGCAGTTTGATATTACGACTTTTTATACCCAACATATGCCAAGTACTGAAAGCGGCAGTGAGTCATATTTTGCATGAACTCCCCTTCAATTTTCAAAATATCCCTAACATCCCAATATCGAGGCCTGAGCCATATTTTGGAGCCAAATTCTGGCTCTCTGCACGTATTCGCAGTTTAAAATCACGACTTTTTTTTACCCAACATATGCAAAGTACTGAAAGCGGCAATGAGTCACATTTTGCACAAACTCCCCTGCAGCTTTCAAAATATCCCAAACACCCCAATTTCGAGGCCGTAGCCATATTTTGAAGCCTAATTCAGGCTCTCTGCACGTATTCGCAGTTTGATATTACGACTTTTTATACCCAACATATGCCAAGTACTGAAAGCGGCGTTTGGTCACATTTGTCCCAAACCGCCCTCCAGTTTTCAAAATATCCCAAATATCCCAATTTCGAGGCCTGAACCATATTGTGGAGCCAAATTCTGGCTCTATGCACGTATTCGCAGTTTGATATTACGACTTTTTATACCCAACATATGCCAAGTGCTGAAAGCGGCGTTTGGACACATTTGTCCCAATCCCCCCTGCAGTTTTCAAAATATCCCAAACATCACAATTTCGAGGCCTGAGCCATATTTTGGAGCCAAATTCAGGCTCTCTGCACGTATTCGCAGTTTGATATTACGACTTTTTATACCCAACATATGCCAAGTACTGAAAGCAGCGTTAGGTCACATTTGTCCCAAACCTCCCTGCAGTTTTCAAAATATCTCAAATATCCCAATTCCGAGTTCTGAGCCATATTTTGGAGCCAAATTCTGGCTCTCTGCACGTATTCACAGTTTGAAATTACGTCTTTTTATACCCAACATATGCCAAGTACTGAATGTGGCGTTTGGTCACATTTGTCCCAAACCTCCCTGCAGTTTTCAAAATATTCCAAATATCCCAATTTCGAGGCCTGAGCTATATTTTGGAGCCAAATTCTGGCTCTCTGCACGTATTCGCAGTTTGATATTATGACTTTTTATACCCAACATATGCCAAGTACTGATAGCGGCAGTGAGTCACATTTTGCATAAACTCCCCTGCAGTTTTCAAAATATCCCAAACATCCCAATTTCGTGGCCTGAGCCATATTTTGGTGCCAAATTCTGGTCTCTGCACATATTCGCAGTTTGAACTTACGACTTTTTTATACCCAACATATGCGAAGTACTGAAAGCGGCGTTTGGTCACATTTGTCCCAAACCTTCCTGCAGTTTTCAAAATATCCCAAACTTCCCAATATCGAGGCCTGAGCCATATTTTAGAGCCAAATTCAGGCTCTATGCACGTATTCGCAGTTTGATATTACGACTTTTTATACCCAACATATGCCAAGACCTGAAAGCGGCAGTTAGTCACATTTTGCACAAACTCCCTGCAGTTTTCGAAATATCCCAGTTTCGAGGCCTGAGCCATATTTTGGAGCTAAATTCTGGCTCACTGCACGTTTTCGCAGTTTGAAATTCCGACTTTTTATACCCAACATATGCCAAGTACTGAAAGCGGCGTTAGGTCACATTTGTCCCAAACCTCCCTGCAGTTTTCAAAATATCTCAAATATCCCAATTTCGAGGTCTGAGCCATTTTTTGGGTCCAAATTCTGGCTCTCTGCACGTATTCGCAGTTTGAAATTAAGTCTTTTTATACCCAACATATGCCAAGTACTGAAAGTGGCGTTTTGTCACATTTGTACCAAACCTCCCTGTAGTTTTCAAAATATTCCAAATATCCCAATTTCGAGGCCTGAGCTATATTTTGGAGCCAAATTCTGGCTCTCTGCACGTATTCGCAGTTTGATATTACGACTTTTTATACCCAACATATGCCAAGTACTGAAAGCGGCGTTTGGTCACATTTGTCCCAAACCGCCCTCCAGTTTTCAAAATATCCCAAACATCCCAATTTCGAGGCCTGAACCATATTGTGGAGCCAAATTCTGGCTCTATGCACGTATTCGCAGTTTGATATTACGACTTTTTATACCCAACATATGCCAAGTGCTGAAAGCGGCGTTTGGACACATTTGTCCCAATCCCCCCTGCAGTTTTCAAAATATCCCAAACATCACAATTTCGAGGCCTGAGCCATATTTTGGAGCCAAATTCAGGCTCTCTGCACGTATTCGCAGTTTGATATTACGACTTTTTATACCCAACATATGCCAAGTACTGAAAGCAGCGTTAGGTCACATTTGTCCCAAACCTCCCTGCAGTTTTCAAAATATCTCAAATATCCCAATTTCGAGGCCTGAGCCAAATTCTGGAGCCAAATTCACGCTCTCTGCACGTATTCGCAGTTTGAAATTACGACTTTTTATACCCAACATATACTAAGTACTGAAATCGGCAGAGAGTCACATTTTGCACAAACTCCCCTCCTGTTTTCAAAGTATCCCAAATATCCCAATTTCGAGGCCTGAGCCATATTTTGGAGCTAAATTCTGGCTCACTGCACGTTTTCGTAGTTTGAAATTCCGACTTTTTATACCCAACATATGCCAAGTACTGAAAGCGGCGTTAGGTCACATTTGTCCCAAACCTACCTGCAGTTTTCAAAATATCTCAAATATCCCAATTTCGAGGTCTGAGCCATATTTTGGATCCAAATTCTGGCTCTCTGCACGTATTCGCAGTTTGAAATTAAGTCTTTTTATACCCAACATATGCCAAGAACTGAAAGTGGCGTTTGGTCACATTTGTCCCAAACCTCCCTGTAGTTTTCAAAATATTCCAAATATCCCAATTTCGTGGCCTGAGCTATATTTTGGAGCCAAATTCTGGCTCTCTGCACGTATTCGCAGTTTGATATTACGACTTTTTATACCCAACATATGCCAAGTACTGGACGGGGCAGTGAGTCACATTTTGCACAAACTCCCCTGCAGTTTTCAAAATAACCCAAACTTACCAATTTCGAGGCCAAAGCCATATTTTGGAGCCAAATTCTGGCTCTCTGCACGTATTCGCAGTTTGAAATTACGACTTTTTATACCCAACATATGCCAAGTCCTGAAAGGGGCAGTGAGTCACATTTTGCACAAACTCCCCAGCAGTTTTCGAAATATCCCAAATATCCCAATTTCGAGGCCTGAGCCATATTTTGGAGCCAAATTCTGGCTCTCTGCACGTTTTCGCAGTTTGATATTGCGACTTTTTTATACCAAACATATGCCAAGTACTGAAAGCGGCGTTTGGTCACATTTGTCCCTAACCTCCCTGCAGTTTTCTAAATATCCCAAATATCCCAATTTCGAGGCCTGAGCCATGTTTTGGAGCCAAATTCTGGCTCTCTGCACGTATTCCCAGTTTGAAATTACGACTTTTTTATACCCAACATATGCCAAGTGCTGAAAGCGGCGTTTGGACACATTTCTCCCAATCCCCCCTGCAGTTCTCAAAATATCCCAAACATCCCAATTTCGAGGCCTGAACCATATTTTGGAGCCAAATTCTGGCTCTATGCACGTATTCGCAGTTTGAAATTACAACTTTTTATACCCAACTTATGCCAAGTACTGAAAGCGGCGTTAGGTCACATTTGTCCCAAACCTCCCTGCAGTTTTCAAAATATCTCAAATATCCCAATTTCGAGGTCTGAGCCATATTTTGGGTCCAAATTCTGGCTCTCTGCACGTATTCGCAGTTTGAAATTAAGTCTTTTTATATCCAACATATGCCAAGTACTGAAAGTGGCGTTTGGTCACATTTGTCCCAAACCTCCCTGTAGTTTTCAAAATATTCCAAATATCCCAATTTCGAGGCCTGAGCTATATTTTGGAGCCAAATTCTGGCTCTCTGCACGTATTCGCAGTTTGATATTACGACTTTTTATACCCAACATATGCCAAGTACTGGACGGGGCAGTGAGTCACATTTTGCACAAACTCCCCTGCAGTTTTCAAAATAACCCAAACTTACCAATTTCGAGGCCTGAGCCATATTTTGGAGCCAAATTCTGGCTCTCTGCACGTATTCGCTGTTTGAAATTACGACTTTTTATACCCAACATATGCCAAGTCCTGAAAGGGGCAGTGAGTCACATTTTGCACAAACTCCCCAGCAGTTTTCGAAATATCCCAAATATCCCAATTTCGAGGCCTGAGCCATATTTTGGAGCCAAATTCTGGCTCTCTGCACGTTTTCGCAGTTTGAAATTGCGACTTTTTTATACCAAACATATGCCAAGTACTGCAAGGGCGTTTGGTCACATTTGTCCCTAACCTCCCTGCAGTTTTCTAAATATCCCAAATATCCTAATTTCGAGGACTGAGCCATGTTTTGGAGCCAAATTCTGGCTCTCTGCACGTATTCCCAGTTTGAAATTACGACTTTTTTATACCCAACATATGCCAAGTGCTGAAAGCGGCGTTTGGACACATTTCTCCCAATCCCCCCTGCAGTTTTCAAAATATCCCAAACATCCCAATTTCGAGGCCTGAGCCATATTTTGGAGCCAAATTCTGGCTCTATGCACGTATTCGCAGTTTGAAATTACGACTTTTTATACCCAACTTATGCCAAGTCCTGAAAGCGGCAGTGATTGGCATTTTGCACAAACTCCCCTGCAGTTTTTGAAACATCCCAAATATCCCAATTTCGAAGCCTGAGCCATATTTTGGAGCCAAATTCAGGCTCTCTGCACGTATTTGCAGTTTGAAATTACGACTTTTTATACCCAACATATGCCAAGTCCTGAAAGCGGCAGTGAGTCACATTTGGCACAAACTCCTTTGCAGTTTTCAAAATTTCCCAAATATCCCAATTTCGAGGCCTGAGCCATATTATGGAGCAAAATTCTGGCTCTCTGCACGTATTCGAAGTTTGAAATTGCAACTTTTTTATACCCAACATATGCCAAGTGCTGAAAGCGGCGCTTGGACACATTTGTCCCAATCCCCCCTGCAGTTTTCAAAATATCCCAAACATCCCATTTTCGAGGCCTGAGCCATATTTTGGATCCAAATTCTGGCTCTATGCATGTATTCGCAGTTTGATATTACGACTTTTTATACCCAACATATGCCAAGTACTGAAAGCGGCAGTGAGTCATATTTTGCATGAACTCCCCTTCAATTTTCAAAATATCCCTAACATCCCAATATCGAGGCCTGAGCCATATTTTGGAGCCAAATTCTGGCTCTCTGCACGTATTCGCAGTTTAAAATCACGACTTTTTTTTACCCAACATATGCAAAGTACTGAAAGCGGCAATGAGTCACATTTTGCACAAACTCCCCTGCAGCTTTCAAAATATCCCAAACACCCCAATTTCGAGGCCGTAGCCATATTTTGAAGCCTAATTCTGGCTCTCTGCACGTATTCGCAGTTTGATATTACGACTTTTTATACCCAACATATGCCAAGTACTGAAAGCGGCGTTTGGTCACATTTGTCCCAAACCGCCCTCCAGTTTTCAAAATATCCCAAATATCCCAATTTCGAGGCCTGAACCATATTGTGGAGCCAAATTCTGGCTCTATGCACGTATTCGCAGTTTGATATTACGACTTTTTATACCCAACATATGCCAAGTGCTGAAAGCGGCGTTTGGACACATTTGTCCCAATCCCCCCTGCAGTTTTCAAAATATCCCAAACATCACAATTTCGAGGCCTGAGCCATATTTTGGAGCCAAATTCAGGCTCTCTGCACGTATTCGCAGTTTGATATTACGACTTTTTATACCCAACATATGCCAAGTACTGAAAGCAGCGTTAGGTCACATTTGTCCCAAACCTCCCTGCAGTTTTCAAAATATCTCAAATATCCCAATTCCGAGTTCTGAGCCATATTTTGGAGCCAAATTCTGGCTGTCTGCACGTATTCACAGTTTGAAATTACGTCTTTTTATACCCAACATATGCCAAGTACTGAATGTGGCGTTTGGTCACATTTGTCCCAAACCTCCCTGCAGTTTTCAAAATATTCCAAATATCCCAATTTCGAGGCCTGAGCTATATTTTGGAGCCAAATTCTGGCTCTCTGCACGTATTCGCAGTTTGATATTATGACTTTTTATACCCAACATATGCCAAGTACTGATAGCGGCAGTGAGTCACATTTTGCATAAACTCCCCTGCAGTTTTCAAAATATCCCAAACATCCCAATTTCGTGGCCTGAGCCATATTTTGGTGCCAAATTCTGGTCTCTGCACATATTCGCAGTTTGAACTTACGACTTTTTTATACCCAACATATGCGAAGTACTGAAAGCGGCGTTTGGTCACATTTGTCCCAAACCTTCCTGCAGTTTTCAAAATATCCCAAACTTCCCAATATCGAGGCCTGAGCCATATTTTAGAGCCAAATTCAGGCTCTATGCACGTATTCGCAGTTTGATATTACGACTTTTTATACCCAACATATGCCAAGACCTGAAAGCGGCAGTTAGTCACATTTTGCACAAACTCCCTGCAGTTTTCGAAATATCCCAGTTTCGAGGCCTGAGCCATATTTTGGAGCTAAATTCTGGCTCACTGCACGTTTTCGCAGTTTGAAATTCCGACTTTTTATACCCAACATATGCCAAGTACTGAAAGCGGCGTTAGGTCACATTTGTCCCAAACCTCCCTGCAGTTTTCAAAATATCTCAAATATCCCAATTTCGAGGTCTGAGCCATATTTTGGGTCCAAATTCTGGCTCTCTGCACGTATTCGCAGTTTGAAATTAAGTCTTTTTATACCCAACATATGCCAAGTACTGAAAGTGGCGTTTTGTCACATTTGTCCCAAACCTCCCTGCAGTTTTCAAAATATCCCAAACATCCCAATTTCTTGGCCTGAGCCATATTTTGGAGCCAAATTCTGGCTCTCTGCACATATTCGCAGTTTGAACTTACGACTTTTTTATACCCAACATATGCAAAGTACTGAAAGCGGCGTTTGGTCACATTTGTCCCAAACCTTCCTGCAGTTTTCAAAATATCCCAAACATCCCAATATCGAGGCCTGAGCCATATTTTGGAGCCAAATTCAGGCTCTTCACGTATTCGGAGTTTGAAATTCCGACTTTTTATACCCAACATATGCCAAGTACTGAAAGCGGCGTTTGGTCATATTTGTCCCAAACCCCCCTGCAGTTTTCAAAATATCCCAAACATCCCAATTTCGCGGCCTGAGAAAAATTCTGGCTCTATGCACGTATTCGCAGTTTGATATTGCGACTTTTTTATACCCAACAAATGCCAAGTACTGAAAGCGGCGTTTTTTCACATTTGTCCCAATCCCCCCTGCAGTTTTCAAAATATCCCAAACATCCCAATTTCGAGGCCTTAGCCAAATTCTGGAGCCAAATTCACGCTCTCTGCACGTATTCGCAGTTTGAAATTACGACTTTTTATACCCAACATATACTAAGTACTGAAATCGGCAGAGAGTCACATTTTGCACAAACTCCCCTCCTGTTTTCAAAGTATCCCAAATATCCCAATTTCGAGGCCTGAGCCATATTTTGGAGCTAAATTCTGGTTCTGTGCACGTATTCGCAGTTTGAAATTACGACTTTTTATACCCAACATATGCCAAGTACTGGACGCGGCAGTGAGTCACATTTTGCACAAACTCCCCTGCAGTTTTCAAAATAACCCAAACTTACCAATTTCGAGGCCTGAGCCATATTTTGGAGCCAAATTCTGGCTCTCTGCACGTATTCGCTGTTTGAAATTATGACTTTTTATACCCAACATATGCCAAGTCCTGAAAGGGGCAGTGAGTCACATTTTGCACAAACTCCCCAGCAGTTTTCGAAATATCCCAAATATCCCAATTTCGAGGCCTGAGCCATATTTTGGAGCCAAATTCTGGCTCTCTGCACGTTTTCGCAGTTTGAAATTGCGACTTTTTTATACCAAACATATGCCAAGTACTGAAAGCGGCGTTTGGTCACATTTGTCCCTAACCTCCCTGCAGTTTTCTAAATATCCCAAATATTCCAATTTCGAGGCCTGAGCCATGTTTTGGAGACAAATTCTGGCTCTCTGCACGTATTCCCAGTTTGAAATTACGACTTTTTTATACCCAACATATGCCAAGTGCTGAAAGCGGCGTTTGGACACATTTCTCCCAATCCCCCCTGCAGTTTTCAAAATATCCCAAACATCCCAATTTCGAGGCCTGAGCCATATTTTGGAGCCAAATTCTGGCTCTATGCACGTATTCGCAGTTTGAAATTACGACTTTTTATACCCAACTTATGCCAAGTCCTGAAAGCGGCAGTGAGTGGCATTTTGCACAAACTCCCCTGCAGTTTTCGAAACATCCCAAATATCCCAATTTCGAAGCCTGAGCCATATTTTGGAGCCAAATTCAGGCTCTCTGCACGTATTTGCAGTTTGAAATTACGACTTTTTATACCCAACATATGCCAAGTCCTGAAAGCGGCAGTGAGTCACATTTGGCACAAACTCCTTTGCAGTTTTCAAAATTTCCCAAATATCCCAATTTCGAGGCCTGAGCCATATTATGGAGCAAAATTCTGGCTCTCTGCACGTATTCGAAGTTTGAAATTGCAACTTTTTTATACCCAACATATGCCAAGTGCTGAAAGCGGCGCTTGGACACATTTGTCCCAATCCCCCCTGCAGTTTTCAAAATATCCCAAACATCCCATTTTCGAGGCCTGAGCCATATTTTGGATCCAAATTCAGGCTCTATGCATGTATTCGCAGTTTGATATTACAACTTTTTAAACCCAACATATGCCAAGTACTGAAAGCGGTGTTTGGTCATATTTGTCCCAAACCCCCTGCAGTTTTCAAAATATCCCAAACATCCCAATTTCGAGGCCTGAGACAAATTCTGGCTCTATGCACGTATTCGCAGTTTGAAATTGTGATTTTTTTATACCCAACAAATTCCAAGTACTGAAAGCGGCGTTAGGTCACATTTGTCCCAATCCCCCCTGCAGTTTTCAAAATATCCCAAACATCCCAATTTCGAGGCCTGAGCCAAATTCTGGAGCCAAATTCACGCTCTCTGCACGTATTCGCAGTTTGAAATTACGACTTTTTATACCCAACATATACTAAGTACTGAAATCGGCAGAGAGTCACATTTTGCACAAACTCCCCTCCTGTTTATAAAGTATCCCAAATATCCCAATTTCGAGGCCTGAGCCATATTTTGGAGCTAAATTCTGGCTCACTGCACGTTTTCGCAGTTTGAAATTCCGACTTTTTATACCCAACATATGCCAAGTACTGAAAGCGGCGTTAGGTCACATTTGTCCCAAACCTCCCTGCAGTTTTCAAAATATCTCAAATATCCCAATTTCGAGGTCTAAGCCATATTTTGGGTCCAAATTCTGGCTCTCTGCACGTATTCGCAGTTTGAAATTAAGTCTTTTTATACCCAACATATGCCAAGTACTGAAAGTGGCGTTTGGTCACATTTGTCCCAAACCTCCCTGTAGTTTTCAAAATATTCCAAATATCCCAATTTCGAGGCCTGAGCTATATTTTGGAGCCAAATTCTGGCTCTCTGCACGTATTCGCAGTTTGATATTACGACTTTTTATACCCAACATAGGCCAAGTACTGGACAGGGCAGTGAGTCACATTTTGCACAAACTCCCCTGCAGTTTTTAAAATAACCCAAACTTACCAATTTCGAGGCCTGAGCCATATTTTGGAGCCAAATTCAGGCTCTCTGCACGTATTTGCAGTTTGAAATTACGACTTTTTATACCCAACATATGCCAAGTCCTGAGAGCGGCAGTGAGTCACATTTTGCACAAACTCCTTTGCAGTTTTCAAAATTTCCCAAATATCCCAATTTCGAGGCCTGAGCCATATTATGGAGCAAAATTCTGGCTCTCTGCACGTATTCGAAGTTTGAAATTGCAACTTTTTTATACCCAACATATGCCAAGTGCTGAAAGCGGCGCTTGGACACATTTGTCCCAATCCCCCCTGCAGTTTTCAAAATATCCCAAACATCCCATTTTCGAGGCCTGAGCCATATTTTGGATCCAAATTCTGGCTCTATGCATGTATTCGCAGTTTGATATTACGACTTTTTATACCCAACATATGCCAAGTACTGAAAGCGGCAGTGAGTCATATTTTGCATGAACTCCCCTGCAATTTTCAAAATATCCCTAACATCCCAATATCGAGGCCTGAGCCATATTTTGGAGCCAAATTCTGGCTCTCTGCACGTATTCGCAGTTTAAAATCACGACTTTTTTTTACCCAACATATGCAAAGTACTGAAAGCGGCAATGAGTCACATTTTGCACAAACTCCCCTGCAGTTTTCAAAATATCCCAAACACCCCAATTTCGAGGCCGTAGCCATATTTTGAAGCCTAATTCAGGCTCTCTGCACGTATTCGCAGTTTGATATTACGACTTTTTATACCCAACATATGCCAAATACTGAAAGCGGCGTTTGGTCACATTTGTCCCAAACCGCCCTCCAGTTTTCAAAATATCCCAAATATCCCAATTTCGAGGCCTGAACCATATTGTGGAGCCAAATTCTGGCTCTATGCACGTATTCGCAGTTTGATATTACGACTTTTTATACCCAACATATGCCAAGTGCTGAAAGCGGCGTTTGGACACATTTGTCCAATCCCCCCTGCAGTTTTCAAAATATCCCAAACATCACAATTTCGAGGCCTGAGCCATATTTTGGAGCCAAATTCAGGCTCTCTGCACGTATTCGCAGTTTGATATTACGACTTTTTATACCCAACATATGCCAAGTACTGAAAGCAGCGTTAGGTCACATTTGTCCCAAACCTCCCTGCAGTTTTCAAAATATCTCAAATATCCCAATTTCGAGTTCTGAGCCATATTTTGGAGCCAAATTCTGGCTCTCTGCACGTATTCGCAGTTTGAAATTACGTCTTTTTATACCCAACATATGCCAAGTACTGAATGTGGCGTTTGGTCACATTGGTCCCAAACCTCCCTGCAGTTTTCAAAATATTCCAAATATCCCAATTTCGAGGCCTGAGCTATATTTTGGAGCCAAATTCTGGCTCTCTGCATGTATTCGCAGTTTGATATTACGAATTTTTATACCCAACATATGCCAAGTACTGATATCGGCAGTGAGTCACATTTTGCATAAACTCCCCTGCAGTTTTCAAAATATCCCAAACATCCCAATTTCGAGGTCTGAGCCATATTTTGGGTCCAAATTCTGGCTCTCTGCACGTATTCGCAGTTTGAAATTAAGTCTTTTTATACCCAACATATGCCAAGTACTGAAAGTGGCGTTTTGTCACATTTGTCCCAAACCTCCCTGTAGTTTTCAAAATATTCCAAATATCCCAATTTCGAGGCCTGAGCTATATTTTGGAGCCAAATTCTGGCTCTCTGCACGTATTCGCAGTTTGATATTACGACTTTTTATGCCCAACATATGCCAAGTACTGCACGCGGCAGTGAGTCACATTTTGCACAAACTCCCCTGCAGTTTTCAAAATAACCCAAACTTACCAATTTCGAGGCCTGAGCCATATTTTGGAGCCAAATTCTGGCTCTCTGCACGTATTCGCTGTTTGAAATTACGACTTTTTATACCCAACATATGCCAAGTCCTGAAAGGGGCAGTGAGTCACATTTTGCACAAACTCCCCAGCAGTTTTCGAAATATCCCAAATATCCCAATTTCGAGGCCTGAGCCATATTTTGGAGCCAAATTCTGGCTCTCTGCACGTTTTCGCAGTTTGAAATTGCGACTTTTTTATACCAAACATATGCCAAGTACTGAAAGCGGCGTTTGGTCACATTTGTCCCTAACCTCCCTGCAGTTTTCTAAATATCCCAAATATCCCAATTTCGAGGCCTGAGCCTTGTTTTGGAGCTAAATTCTGGCTCTCTGCACGTATTCCCAGTTTGAAATTACGACTTTTTTATACCCAACATATGCCAAGTGCTGAAAGCGGCGTTTGGAAACATTTCTCCCAATCCCCCCTGCAGTTTTCAAAATATCCCAAACATCCTAATTTCGAGGCCTGAGCCATATTTTGGAGCCAAATTCTGGCTCTATGCACGTATTCGCAGTTTGAAATTACGACTTTTTATACCCAACTAATGCCAAGTCCTGAAAGCGGCAGTGAGTGGCATTTTGCACAAACTCCCCTGCAGTTTTCGAAACATCCCAAATATCCCAATTTCGAAGCCTGAGCCATATTTTGGAGCCAAATTCAGGCTCTCTGCACGTATTTGCAGTTTGAAATTACGACTTTTTATACCCAACATATGCCAAGTCCTGAAAGCGGCAGTGAGTCACATTTGGCACAAACTCCTTTGCAGTTTTCAAAATTTCCCAAATATCCCAATTTCGAGACCTGAGCCATATTATGGAGCAAAATTCTGGCTCTCTGCACGTATTCGAAGTTTGAAATTGCAACTTTTTTATACCCAACATATGCCAAGTGCTGAAAGCGGCGCTTGGACACATTTGTCCCAATCCCCCCTGCAGTTTTCAAAATATCCCAAACATCCCAATTTCGAGGCCTGAGCCATATTTTGGATCCAAATTCTGGCTCTATGCATGTATTCGCAGTTTGATTTTACAACTTTTTAAACCCAACATATGCCAAGTACTGAAAGCGGCGTTTGGTCATATTTGTCCCAAACCCCCCTGCAGTTTTCAAAATATCCCAAATATCCCAATTTCGAGGCCTGAGACAAATTCTGGCTCTATGCACGTATTCGCAGTTTGAAATTGCGACTTTTTTATACCCAACAAATGCCAAGTACTGAAAGCGGCGTTTGGTCACATTTGTCCCAATCCCCCCCTGCAGTTTTCAAAATATCCCAAACATCACAATTTCGAGGCCTGAGCCATATTTTGGAGCCAAATTCAGGCTCTCTGCACGTATTCGCAGTTTGATATTACGACTTTTTATACCCAACATATGCCAAGTACTGAAAGCAGCGTTAGGTCACATTTGTCCCAAACCTCCCTGCAGTTTTCAAAATATCTCAAATATCCCAATTTCGAGTTCTGAGCCATATTTTGGAGCCAAATTCTGGCTCTCTGCACGTATTCGCAGTTTGAAATTACGTCTTTTTATACCCAACATATGCCAAGTACTGAATGTGGCGTTTGGTCACATTGGTCCCAAACCTCCCTGCAGTTTTCAAAATATTCCAAATATCCCAATTTCGAGGCCTGAGCTATATTTTGGAGCCAAATTCTGGCTCTCTGCATGTATTCGCAGTTTGATATTACGAATTTTTATACCCAACATATGCCAAGTACTGATATCGGCAGTGAGTCACATTTTGCATAAACTCCCCTGCAGTTTTCAAAATATCCCAAACATCCCAATTTCGAGGTCTGAGCCATATTTTGGGTCCAAATTCTGGCTCTCTGCACGTATTCGCAGTTTGAAATTAAGTCTTTTTATACCCAACATATGCCAAGTACTGAAAGTGGCGTTTTGTCACATTTGTCCCAAACCTCCCTGTAGTTTTCAAAATATTCCAAATATCCCAATTTCGAGGCCTGAGCTATATTTTGGAGCCAAATTCTGGCTCTCTGCACGTATTCGCAGTTTGATATTACGACTTTTTATGCCCAACATATGCCAAGTACTGCACGCGGCAGTGAGTCACATTTTGCACAAACTCCCCTGCAGTTTTCAAAATAACCCAAACTTACCAATTTCGAGGCCTGAGCCATATTTTGGAGCCAAATTCTGGCTCTCTGCACGTATTCGCTGTTTGAAATTACGACTTTTTATACCCAACATATGCCAAGTCCTGAAAGGGGCAGTGAGTCACATTTTGCACAAACTCCCCAGCAGTTTTCGAAATATCCCAAATATCCCAATTTCGAGGCCTGAGCCATATTTTGGAGCCAAATTCTGGCTCTCTGCACGTTTTCGCAGTTTGAAATTGCGACTTTTTTATACCAAACATATGCCAAGTACTGAAAGCGGCGTTTGGTCACATTTGTCCCTAACCTCCCTGCAGTTTTCTAAATATCCCAAATATCCCAATTTCGAGGCCTGAGCCTTGTTTTGGAGCTAAATTCTGGCTCTCTGCACGTATTCCCAGTTTGAAATTACGACTTTTTTATACCCAACATATGCCAAGTGCTGAAAGCGGCGTTTGGAAACATTTCTCCCAATCCCCCCTGCAGTTTTCAAAATATCCCAAACATCCTAATTTCGAGGCCTGAGCCATATTTTGGAGCCAAATTCTGGCTCTATGCACGTATTCGCAGTTTGAAATTACGACTTTTTATACCCAACTAATGCCAAGTCCTGAAAGCGGCAGTGAGTGGCATTTTGCACAAACTCCCCTGCAGTTTTCGAAACATCCCAAATATCCCAATTTCGAAGCCTGAGCCATATTTTGGAGCCAAATTCAGGCTCTCTGCACGTATTTGCAGTTTGAAATTACGACTTTTTATACCCAACATATGCCAAGTCCTGAAAGCGGCAGTGAGTCACATTTGGCACAAACTCCTTTGCAGTTTTCAAAATTTCCCAAATATCCCAATTTCGAGACCTGAGCCATATTATGGAGCAAAATTCTGGCTCTCTGCACGTATTCGAAGTTTGAAATTGCAACTTTTTTATACCCAACATATGCCAAGTGCTGAAAGCGGCGCTTGGACACATTTGTCCCAATCCCCCCTGCAGTTTTCAAAATATCCCAAACATCCCAATTTCGAGGCCTGAGCCATATTTTGGATCCAAATTCTGGCTCTATGCATGTATTCGCAGTTTGATTTTACAACTTTTTAAACCCAACATATGCCAAGTACTGAAAGCGGCGTTTGGTCATATTTGTCCCAAACCCCCCTGCAGTTTTCAAAATATCCCAAATATCCCAATTTCGAGGCCTGAGACAAATTCTGGCTCTATGCACGTATTCGCAGTTTGAAATTGCGACTTTTTTATACCCAACAAATGCCAAGTACTGAAAGCGGCGTTTGGTCACATTTGTCCCAATCCCCCCCTGCAGTTTTCAAAATATCCCAAACATCCCAATTTCGAGGCCTGAGCCAAATTCTGGAGCCAAATTCACGCTCTCTGCACGTATTCGCAGTTTGAAATTACGACTTTTTATACCCAACATATACTAAGTACTGAAATCGGCAGAGAGTCACATTTTGCACAAACTCCCCTCCTGTTTTCAAAGTATCCCAAATATCCCAATTTCGAGGCCTGAGCCATATTTTGGAACTAAATTCTGGCTCACTGCACGTTTTCGCAGTTTGAAATTCCTACTTTTTATACCCAACATATGCCAAGTACTGAAAGCGGCGTTAGGTCACATTTGTCCCAAACCTCCCTGCAGTTTTCAAAATATCTCAAATATCCCAATTTCGAGGTCTGAGCCATATTTTGGGTCCAAATTCTGGCTTTCTGCACGTATTCGCAGTTTGAAATTAAGTCTTTTTATATCCAACATATGCCAAGTACTGAAAGTGGCGTTTGGTCACATTTGTCCCAAACCTCCCTGTAGTTTTCAAAATATTCCAAATATCCCAATTTCGAGGCCTGAGCTATATTTTGGAGCCAAATTCTGGCTCTCTGCACGTATTAGCAGTTTGATATTACGACTTTTTATACCCAACATATGCCAAGTACTGGACGGGGCAGTGAGTCACATTTTGCACAAACTCCCCTGCAGTTTTCAAAATAACCCAAACTTACCAATTTCTAGGCCTGAGCCATATTTTGGAGCCAAATTCTGGCTCTCTGCACGTATTCGCTGTTTGAAATTACGACTTTTTATACCCAACATATGCCAAGTCCTGAAAGGGGCTGTGAGTCACATTTTGCACAAACTCCCCAGCAGTTTTCGAAATATCCCAAATATCCCAATTTCGAGGCCTGAGCCATATTTTGGAGCCAAATTCTGGCTCTCTGCACGTTTTCGCAGTTTGAAGTTGCGACTTTTTTATACCAAACATATGCCAAGTACTGAAAGCGGCGTTTGGTCACATTTGTCCCTAACCTCCCTGCAGTTTTCTAAATATCCCAAATATCCCAATTTCGAGGCCTGAGCCATGTTTTGGAGCCAAATTCTGGCTCTCTGCACGTATTCCCAGTTTGAAATTACGACTTTTTTATACCCAAAATATGCCAAGTGCTGAAAGCGGCGTTTGGACACATTTCTCCCAATCCCCCCTGCAGTTTTCAAAATATCCCAAACATCCCAATTTCGAGGCCTGAGCCATATTTTGGAGCCAAATTCTGGCTCTATGCACGTATTCGCAGTTTGAAATTACGACTTTTTATACCCAACTTATGCCAAGTCCTGAAAGCGGCAGTGATTGGCATTTTGCACAAACTCCCCTGCAGTTTTCGAAACATCCCAAATATCCCAATTTCGAAGCCTGAGCCATATTTTGGAGCCAAATTCAGGCTCTCTGCACGTATTTGCAGTTTGAAATTGCAACTTTTTTATACCCAACATATGCCAAGTGCTGAAAGCGGCGCTTGGACACATTTGTCCCAATCCCCCCTGCAGTTTTCAAAATATCCCAAACATCCCATTTTCGAGGCCTGAGCCATATTTTGGATCCAAATTCTGGCTCTATGCATGTATTCGCAGTTTGATTTTACAACTTTTTAAACCCAACATATGCCAAGTACTGAAAGCGGCGTTTGGTCATATTTGTCCCAAACCCCCCTGCAGTTTTCAAAATATCCCAAACATCCCAATTTCGAGGCCTGAGACAAATTCTGGCTCTATGCACGTATTCGCAGTTTGAAATTGCGACTTTTTTATACCCAACAAATGCCAAGTACTGAAAGCGGCGTTTGGTCACATTTGTCCCAATCCCCCCTGCAGTTTTCAAAATATCCCAAACATCCCAATTTCGAGGCCTGAGCCAAATTCTGGAGCCAAATTCACGCTCTCTGCACGTATTCGCAGTTTGAAATTACGACTTTTTATACCCAACATATACTAAGTACTGAAATCGGCAGAGAGTCACATTTTGCACAAACTCCCCTCCTGTTTTCAAAGTATCCAAAATATCCCAATTTCGAGGCCTGAGCCATATTTTGGAGCTAAATTCTGGCTCACTGCACGTTTTCGCAGTTTGAAATTCCGACTTTTTATACCCAACATATGCCAAGTACTGAAAGCGGCGTTAGGTCACATTTGTCCCAAACCTCCCTGCAGTTTTCAAAATATCTCAAATATCCCAATTTCGAGGTCTGAGCCATATTTTGGGTCCAAATTCTGGCTCTCTGCACGTATTCGCAGTTTGAAATTAAGTCTTTTTATACCCAACATATGCCAAGTACTGAAAGTGGCGTTTGGTCACATTTGTCCCAAACCTCCCTGTAGTTTTCAAAATATTCCAAATATCCTAATTTCGAGGCCTGAGCTATATTTTGGAGCCAAATTCTGGCTCTCTGCACGTATTCGCAGTTTGATATTACGACTTTTTATACCCAACATATGCCAAGTACTGGACGGGGCAGTGAGTCACATTTTGCACAAACTCCCCTGCAGTTTTCAAAATAACCCAAACTTACCAATTTCGAGACCTGAGCCATATTTTGGAGCCAAATTCAGGCTCTCTGCACGTATTCGCTGTTTGAAATTACGACTTTTTATACCCAACATATGCCAAGTCCTGAAAGGGGCAGTGAGTCACATTTTGCACAAACTCCCCAGCAGTTTTCGAAATATCCCAAATATCCCAATTTCGAGGCCTGAGCCATATTTTGGAGCCAAATTCTGGCTCTCTGCACGTTTTCGCAGTTTGAAATTGCGACTTTTTTATACCAAACATATGCCAAGTACTGAAAGCGGCGTTTGGTCACATTTGTCCCTAACCTCCCTGCAGTTTTCTAAATATCCCAAATATCCCAATTTCGAGGCCTGAGCCATGTTTTGGAGCCAAATTCTGGCTCTCTGCACGTATTCCCAGTTTGAAATTACGACTTTTTTATACCCAACATATGCCAAGTGCTGAAAGCGGCGTTTGGACACATTTCTCCCAATCCCCCCTGCAGTTTTCAAAATATCCCAAACATCCCAATTTCGAGGCCTGAGCCATATTTTGGAGCCAAATTCTGGCTCTATGCACGTATTCGCAGTTTGAAATTACTACTTTTTATACCCAACTTATGCCAAGTCCTGAAAGCGGCAGTGATTGGCATTTTGCACAAACTCCCCTGCAGTTTTCGAAATATCCCAAACATCCCAATTTCGTGGCCTGAGCCATATTTTGGAGCCAAATTCTGGCTCTCTGCACGTATTCGCAGTTTAATATTACGACTTTTTATACCCAACATATGGCAAGTACTGATAGCGGCAGTGAGTCACATTTTGCATAAACTCCCCTGCAGTTTTCAAAATATCCCAAACATCCCAATTTCGTGGCCTGAGCCATATTTTGGAGCCAAATTCTGGCTCTCTGCACATATTCGCAGTTTGAACTTACGACTTTTTTATACCCAACATATGCGAAGTACTGAAAGTGGCGTTTGGTCACATTTGTCCCAAACATTCCTGCAGTTTTCAAAATATCCCAAACATCCCAATATCGAGGCCTGAGCCATATTTTGGAGCCAAATTCAGGCTCTTCACGTATTCGGAGTTTGAAATTCCGACTTTTTATACCCAACATATGCCAAGTACTGAAAGCGGCGTTAGGTCACATTTGTCCCAAACCTCCCTGCAGTTTTCAAAATATCTCAAATATCCCAATTTCGAGGCCTGAGCCATATTTTGGAGCCAAATTCTGGCTCTCTGATCGTATTCGCAGTTTGATGGTACGACTTTTTATACCCAACATATGCCAAGTACTGGACGCAGCAGTGAGTCACATTTTGAACAAACTCCTCTGCAGTTTTCAAAATATCCCAAACATCCCAATTTCGAGGCCTGAGCCATATTTTGGAGCCAAATTCTGGCTCTCTGCACGTATTCGCAGTTTGAAATTACGATTTTTATACCCAACCTATGCCAAGTACTGAAAGCGGCGTTTGGTCACATTTGTCCCAAACCTCCCTCCAGTTTTCAAAATATCCCAAACATCCCAATTTCGAGGCCTTAGCCATATTTTGGAGCCAAATTCTGGCTCTATGCACGTATTCGCAGTTTGATAATACAACTTTTTATGCCCAACAAATGCCAATTCCTGAAAGCGGCAGTGTGTCACATTTTGCACAAACTCCCCTGCAGTTTTCGAAATATCCCAATTTCGAGGCCTGAGCCATATTTTGGAGCCAAATTCTGGCTCTCTGCACGTATTCGCTGTTTTAAATTACGACTTTTTATCCCCAACATATGCCAAGTACTGAAAGCGGCGTTTGGTCACATTTGTCCCAAACCTTCCTGCAGTTCTCAAAATATCCCAAACATCCCAATTTCGAGGCCTGAGCCATATTTTGGAGCCAAATTCAGGCTCTATGCACGTATTTGCAGTTTGAAATTACGACTTTTTATACCCAACATATGCCAAGTCCTGAAAGCGGCAGTAAGTCACATTTGGCACAAACTCCCCTCCAGTTTTGAAAATATCCCAAATATCTCAATTTCGAGGCCTGAGCCATATTATGGAGCCAAATTCTGGCTCTCTGCACGTATTCGCAGTTTGAAATTGCGACTTTTTTATACCCAACATATGCCAAGTACTGAATGCGGTGTTTGGTCACATTTGTCCCAAACCTCCCTGCAGTTTTCAAAATATCCCAAACATCCCAATATCGAAGCCTGAGCCATATTTTGGAGCCAAATTCTGGCTCTCTGCATGTATTCGCAGTTTGATATTATGACTTTTTATACCCAACATATACCAAGTGCTGAAAGCAGCGTTTGGACACATTTCTCCCAATCCCCCCTGCAGTTTTCAAAATATCCCAAACATCCCAATTTCGAGGCCTGAGCCATATTTTGGAGCCAAATTCTGGCTCTATGCACGTATTCGCAGTTTAAAATTACGACTTTTTATACCCAACTTATGCCAAGTCCTGAAAGCGGCAGTGATTGGCATTTTGCACAAACTCCCCTGCAGTTTTCGAAACATCCCAAATATCCCAATTTCGAAGCCTGAGCCATATTTTGGAGCCAAATTCAGGCTCTCTGCACGTATTTGCAGTTTGAAATTACGACTTTTTATACCCAACATATGCCAAGTCCTGAAAGCGGCAGAGTCACATTTGGCACAAACTCCTTTGCAGTTTTCAAAATTTCCCAAATATCCCAATTTCGAGGCCTGAGCCATATTATGGAGCAAAATTCTGGCTCTCTGCACGTATTCGAAGTTTGAAATTGCAACTTTTTTATACCCAACATATGCCAAGTGCTGAAAGCGGCGCTTGGACACATTTGTCCCAATCCCCCCTGCAGTTTTCAAAATATCCCAAACATCCCATTTTCGAGGCCTGAGCCATATTTTGGATCCAAATTCTGGCTCTATGCATGTATTCGTAGTTTGATATTACAACTTTTTAAACCCAACATATGCCAAGTACTGA
Source organism: Procambarus clarkii (assembly GCF_040958095.1). Taxonomy (NCBI): domain Eukaryota; kingdom Metazoa; phylum Arthropoda; class Malacostraca; order Decapoda; family Cambaridae; genus Procambarus; species Procambarus clarkii. The sequence goes on from NC_091238.1 coordinate 20,337,490, forward strand.
AAGCGGCGTTTGGTCATATTTGTCCCAAACCCCAATGCAGTTTTCAAAATATCCCAAACATCCAAATTTCGAGGCCTGAGCCAAATTCTGGAGCCAAATTCACGCTCTCTGCACGTATTCGCAGTTTGAAATTACGACTTTTTATACCCAACATATACTAAGTACTGAAATCGGCAGAGAGTCACATTTTGCACAAACTCCCCTCCTGTTTTCAAAGTATCCCAAATATCCCAATTTCGAGGCCTGAGCATATTTTGGAGCTAAATTCTGGTTCTGTGCACGTATTCGCAGTTTAAAATTACGTCTTTTTATACCCAACATATGCCAAGTACTGAAAGAGGCGTTTGGTCACATTTGTCCCAAACCTCCCTGCAGTTTTCAAAATGTCCCAAATATCCCAATTTCGAGGCCTGAGCTATATTTTGGGGCCAAATTCTGGCTCTCTGCACGTATTCGTAGTTTGATATTACGACTTTTTATACCCAACATATGCCAAGTACTGATAGCAGCAGTGAGTCATATTTTGCATGAACTCCCCTGCAATTTTCATAATATCCCTAACATCCCAATATCGAGGCCTGAGCCATATTTTGGAGCCAAATTCTGGCTCTCTGCACGTATTCGCAGTTTAAAATCACGACTTTTTTTTACCCAACATATGCAAAGTACTGAAAGCGGCAATGAGTCACATTTTGCACAAACTCCCCTGCAGTTTTCAAAATATCCCAAACAACCCAATTTCGAGGCCGTAGCCATATTTTGAAGCCTAATTCAGGCTCTCTGCACGTACTCGCAGTTTGATATTACGACTTTTTATACCCAACATATGCCAAGTACTGAAAGCGGCGTTTGGTCACATTTGTCCCAAACTGCCCTCCAGTTTTCAAAATATCCCAAATATCCCAATTTCGAGGCCTGAGCCATATTTTGGAGCCAAATTCTGGCTCTCTGCACGTATTCGCAGTTTGATATTACGACTTTTTATACTCAACATATGCCAAGTACTGGATGCGGCAGTGAGTCACATTTTGCTCAAACTTCCCTTTAGTTTTCAAAATATCCCAAACATCCCAATTTCGAGGCCTGAACCATATTGTGGAGCCAAATTCTGGCTCTATGCACGTATTCGCAGTTTGATATTACGACTTTTTATACCCAACATATGCCAAGTGCTGAAAGCGGCGTTTGGACACATTTGTCCCAATCCCCCCTGCAGTTTTCAAAATATCCCAAACATCCCAATTTCGAGGCCTGAGCCATATTTTGGAGCCAAATTCAGGCTCTCTGCACGTATTCGCAGTTTGATATTACGACTTTTTATACCCAACATATGCCAAGTACTGAAAGCAGCGTTAGGTCACATTTGTCCCAAACCTCCCTGCAGTTTTCAAAATATCTCAAATATCCCAATTTCGAGGTCTGAGCCATATTTTGGAGCCAAATTCTGGCTCTCTGCACGTATTCGCAGTTTGAAATTACGTCTTTTTATACCCAACATATGCCAAGTACTGAATGTGGCGTTTGGTCACATTTGTCCCAAACCTCCCTGCAGTTTTCAAAATATTCCAAATATCCCAATTTCGAGGCCTGAGCTATATTTTGGAGCCAAATTCTGGCTCTCTGCACGTATTCGCAGTTTAATATTACGACTTTTTATACCCAACATATGGCAAGTACTGATAGCGGCAGTGAGTCACATTTTGCATAAACTCCCCTGCAGTTTTCAAAATATCCCAAACATCCCAATTTCGTGGCCTGAGCCATATTTTGGAGCCAAATTCTGGCTCTCTGCACATATTCGCAGTTTGAACTTACGACTTTTTTATACCCAACATATGCGAAGTACTGAAAGCGGCGTTTGGTCACATTTGTCCCAAACATTCCTGCAGTTTTCAAAATATCCCAAACATCCCAATATCGAGGCCTGAGCCATATTTTGGAGCCAAATTCAGGCTCTTCACGTATTCGGAGTTTGAAATTCCGACTTTTTATACCCAACATATGCCAAGTACTGAAAGCGGCGTTAGGTCACATTTGTCCCAAACCTCCCTGCAGTTTTCAAAATATCTCAAATATCCCAATTTCGAGGCCTGAGCCATATTTTGGAGCCACATTCTGGCTCTCTGATCGTATTCGCAGTTTGATGGTACGACTTTTTATACCCAACATATGCCAAGTACTGGACGCAGCAGTGAGTCACATTTTGAACAAACTCCTCTGCAGTTTTCAAAATATCCCAAACATCCCAATTTCGAGGCCTGAGCCATATTTTGGAGCCAAATTCTGGCTCTCTGCACGTATTCGCAGTTTGAAATTACGATTTTTATACCCAACCTATGCCAAGTACTGAAAGCGGCGTTTGGTCACATTTGTCCCAAACCTTCCTCCAGTTTTCAAAATATCCCAAACATCCCAATTTCGAGGCCTTAGCCATATTTTGGAGCCAAATTCTGGCTCTATGCACGTATTCGCAGTTTTAAATTACGACTTTTTATCCCCAACATATGCCAAGTACTGAAAGCGGCGTTTGGTCACATTTGTCCCAAACCTTCCTGCAGTTCTCAAAATATCCCAAACATCCCAATTTCGAGGCCTGAGCCATATTTTGGAGCCAAATTCAGGCTCTATGCACGTATTTGCAGTTTGAAATTACGACTTTTTATACCCAACATATGCCAAGTCCTGAAAGCGGCAGTAAGTCACATTTGGCACAAACTCCCCTGCAGTTTTGAAAATATCCCAAATATCTCAATTTCGAGGCCTGAGCCATATTATGGAGCCAAATTCTGGCTCTCTGCACGTATTCGCAGTTTGAAATTGCGACTTTTTTATACCCAACATATGCCAAGTACTGAATGCGGTGTTTGGTCACATTTGTCCCAAACCTCCCTGCAGTTTTCAAAATATCCCAAACATCCCAATATCGAAGCCTGAGCCATATTTTGGAGCCAAATTCTGGCTCTCTGCATGTATTCGCAGTTTGATATTATGACTTTTTATACCCAACATATGCCAAGTGCTGAAAGCAGCGTTTGGACACATTTCTCCCAATCCCCCCTGCAGTTTTCAAAATATCCCAAACATCCCAATTTCGAGGCCTGAGCCATATTTTGGAGCCAAATTCTGGCTCTATGCACGTATTCGCAGTTTGAAATTACGACTTTTTATACCCAACTTATGCCAAGTCCTGAAAGCGGCAGTGATTGGCATTTTGCACAAACTCCCCTGCAGTTTTCGAAACATCCCAAATATCCCAATTTCGAAGCCTGAGCCATATTTTGGAGCCAAATTCAGGCTCTCTGCACGTATTTGCAGTTTGAAATTACGACTTTTTATACCCAACATATGCCAAGTCCTGAAAGCGGCAGTGAGTCACATTTGGCACAAACTCCTTTGCAGTTTTCAAAATTTCCCAAATATCCCAATTTCGAGGCCTGAGCCATATTATGGAGCAAAATTCTGGCTCTCTGCACGTATTCGAAGTTTGAAATTGCAACTTTTTTATACCCAACATATGCCAAGTGCTGAAAGCGGCGCTTGGACACATTTGTCCCAATCCCCCCTGCAGTTTTCAAAATATCCCAAACATCCCATTTTCGAGGCCTGAGCCATATTTTGGATCCAAGTTCTGGCTCTATGCATGTATTCGCAGTTTGATATTACAACTTTTTAAACCCAACATATGCCAAGTACTGAAAGCGGCGTTTGGTCATATTTGTCCCAAACCCCCCTGCAGTTTTCAAAATATCCCAAACATCCCAATTTCGAGGCCTGAGCCAAATTCTGGAGCCAAATTCACGCTCTCTGCACGTATTCGCAGTTTGAAATTACGACTTTTTATACCCAACATATACTAAGTACTGAAATCGGCAGAGAGTCACATTTTGCACAAACTCCCCTCCTGTTTTCAAAGTATCCCAAATATCCCAATTTCGAGGCCTGAGCATATTTTGGAGCTAAATTCTGGTTCTGTGCACGTATTCGCAGTTTAAAATTACGTCTTTTTATACCCAACATATGCCAAGTACTGAAAGAGGCGTTTGGTCACATTTGTCCCAAACCTCCCTGCAGTTTTCAAAATGTCCCAAATATCCCAATTTCGAGGCCTGAGCTATATTTTGGGGCCAAATTCTGGCTCTCTGCACGTATTCGTAGTTTGATATTACGACTTTTTATACCCAACATATGCCAAGTACTGATAGCAGCAGTGAGTCATATTTTGCATGAACTCCCCTGCAATTTTCATAATATCCCTAACATCCCAATATCGAGGCCTGAGCCATATTTTGGAGCCAAATTCTGGCTCTCTGCACGTATTCGCAGTTTAAAATCACGACTTTTTTTTACCCAACATATGCAAAGTACTGAAAGCGGCAATGAGTCACATTTTGCACAAACTCCCCTGCAGTTTTCAAAATATCCCAAACAACCCAATTTCGAGGCCGTAGCCATATTTTGAAGCTTAATTCAGGCTCTCTGCACGTACTCGCAGTTTGATATTACGACTTTTTATACCCAACATATGCCAAGTACTGAAAGCGGCGTTTGGTCACATTTGTCCCAAACTGCCCTCCAGTTTTCAAAATATCCCAAATATCCCAATTTCGAGGCCTGAGCCATATTTTGGAGCCAAATACTGGCTCTCTGCACGTATTCGCAGTTTGATATTACGACTTTTTATACTCAACATATGCCAAGTACTGAAAGCGGCGTTTGGTCACATTTGTCCCAAACTGCCCTCCAGTTTTCAAAATATCCCAAACATCCCAATTTCGAGGCCTGAACCATATTGTGGAGCCAAATTCTGGCTCTATGCACGTATTCGCAGTTTGATATTACGACTTTTTATACCCAACATATGCCAAGTGCTGAAAGCGGCGTTTGGACACATTTGTCCCAATCCCCCCTGCAGTTTTCAAAATATCCCAAACATCCCAATTTCGAGGCCTGAGCCATATTTTGGAGCCAAATTCAGGCTCTCTGCACGTATTCGCAGTTTGATATTACGACTTTTTATACCCAACATATGCCAAGTACTGAAAGCAGCGTTAGGTCACATTTGTCCCAAACCTCCCTGCAGTTTTCAAAATATCTCAAATATCCCAATTTCGAGGTCTGAGCCATATTTTGGAGCCAAATTCTGGCTCTCTGCACGTATTCGCAGTTTGAAATTACGTCTTTTTATACCCAACATATGCCAAGTACTGAATGTGGCGTTTGGTCACATTTGTCCCAAACCTCCCTGCAGTTTTCAAAATATTCCAAATATCCCAATTTCGAGGCCTGAGCTATATTTTGGAGCCAAATTCTGGCTCTCTGCACGTATTCGCAGTTTAATATTACGACTTTTTATACCCAACATATGGCAAGTACTGATAGCGGCAGTGAGTCACATTTTGCATAAACTCCCCTGCAGTTTTCAAAATATCCCAAACATCCCAATTTCGTGGCCTGAGCCATATTTTGGAGCCAAATTCTGGCTCTCTGCACATATTCGCAGTTTGAACTTACGACTTTTTTATACCCAACATATGCGAAGTACTGAAAGCGGCGTTTGGTCACATTTGTCCCAAACATTCCTGCAGTTTTCAAAATATCCCAAACATCCCAATATCGAGGCCTGAGCCATATTTTGGAGCCAAATTCAGGCTTTTCACGTATTCGGAGTTTGAAATTCCGACTTTTTATACCCAACATATGCCAAGTACTGAAAGCGGCGTTAGGTCACATTTGTCCCAAACCTCCCTGCAGTTTTCAAAATATCTCAAATATCCCAATTTCGAGGCCTGAGCCATATTTTGGAGCCACATTCTGGCTCTCTGATCGTATTCGCAGTTTGATGGTACGACTTTTTATACCCAACATATGCCAAGTACTGGACGCAGCAGTGAGTCACATTTTGAACAAACTCCTCTGCAGTTTTCAAAATATCCCAAACATCCCAATTTCGAGGCCTGAGCCATATTTTGGAGCCAAATTCTGGCTCTCTGCACGTATTCGCAGTTTGAAATTACGATTTTTATACCCAACCTATGCCAAGTACTGAAAGCGGCGTTTGGTCACATTTGTCCCAAACCTTCCTCCAGTTTTCAAAATATCCCAAACATCCCAATTTCGAGGCCTTAGCCATATTTTGGAGCCAAATTCTGGCTCTATGCACGTATTCGCAGTTTTAAATTACGACTTTTTATCCCCAACATATGCCAAGTACTGAAAGCGGCGTTTGGTCACATTTGTCCCAAACCTTCCTGCAGTTCTCAAAATATCCCAAACATCCCAATTTCGAGGCCTGAGCCATATTTTGGAGCCAAATTCAGGCTCTATGCACGTATTTGCAGTTTGAAATTACGACTTTTTATACCCAACATATGCCAAGTCCTGAAAGCGGCAGTAAGTCACATTTGGCACAAACTCCCCTGCAGTTTTGAAAATATCCCAAATATCTCAATTTCGAGGCCTGAGCCATATTATGGAGCCAAATTCTGGCTCTCTGCACGTATTCGCAGTTTGAAATTGCGACTTTTTTATACCCAACATATGCCAAGTACTGAATGCGGTGTTTGGTCACATTTGTCCCAAACCTCCCTGCAGTTTTCAAAATATCCCAAACATCCCAATATCGAAGCCTGAGCCATATTTTGGAGCCAAATTCTGGCTCTCTGCATGTATTCGCAGTTTGATATTATGACTTTTTATACCCAACATATGCCAAGTGCTGAAAGCAGCGTTTGGACACATTTCTCCCAATCCCCCCTGCAGTTTTCAAAATATCCCAAACATCCCAATTTCGAGGCCTGAGCCATATTTTGGAGCCAAATTCTGGCTCTATGCACGTATTCGCAGTTTGAAATTACGACTTTTTATACCCAACTTATGCCAAGTCCTGAAAGCGGCAGTGATTGGCATTTTGCACAAACTCCCCTGCAGTTTTCGAAACATCCCAAATATCCCAATTTCGAAGCCTGAGCCATATTTTGGAGCCAAATTCAGGCTCTCTGCACGTATTTGCAGTTTGAAATTACGACTTTTTATACCCAACATATGCCAAGTCCTGAAAGCGGCAGTGAGTCACATTTGGCACAAACTCCTTTGCAGTTTTCAAAATTTCCCAAATATCCCAATTTCGAGGCCTGAGCCATATTATGGAGCAAAATTCTGGCTCTCTGCACGTATTCGAAGTTTGAAATTGCAACTTTTTTATACCCAACATATGCCAAGTGCTGAAAGCGGCGCTTGGACACATTTGTCCCAATCCCCCCTGCAGTTTTCAAAATATCCCAAACATCCCATTTTCGAGGCCTGAGCCATATTTTGGATCCAAGTTCTGGCTCTATGCATGTATTCGCAGTTTGATATTACAACTTTTTAAACCCAACATATGCCAAGTACTGAAAGCGGCGTTTGGTCATATTTGTCCCAAACCCCCCTGCAGTTTTCAAAATATCCCAAACATCCCAATTTCGAGGCCTGAGCCAAATTCTGGAGCCAAATTCACGCTCTCTGCACGTATTCGCAGTTTGAAATTACGACTTTTTATACCCAACATATACTAAGTACTGAAATCGGCAGAGAGTCACATTTTGCACAAACTCCCCTCCTGTTTTCAAAGTATCCCAAATATCCCAATTTCGAGGCCTGAGCATATTTTGGAGCTAAATTCTGGTTCTGTGCACGTATTCGCAGTTTAAAATTACGTCTTTTTATACCCAACATATGCCAAGTACTGAAAGAGGCGTTTGGTCACATTTGTCCCAAACCTCCCTGCAGTTTTCAAAATGTCCCAAATATCCCAATTTCGAGGCCTGAGCTATATTTTGGGGCCAAATTCTGGCTCTCTGCACGTATTCGTAGTTTGATATTACGACTTTTTATACCCAACATATGAGAAAGTACTGATAGCAGCAGTGAGTCATATTTTGCATGAACTCCCCTGCAATTTTCATAATATCCCTAACATCCCAATATCGAGGCCTGAGCCATATTTTGGAGCCAAATTCTGGCTCTCTGCACGTATTCGCAGTTTAAAATCACGACTTTTTTTTACCCAACATATGCAAAGTACTGAAAGCGGCAATGAGTCACATTTTGCACAAACTCCCCTGCAGTTTTCAAAATATCCCAAACAACCCAATTTCGAGGCCGTAGCCATATTTTGAAGCCTAATTCAGGCTCTCTGCACGTATTCGCAGTTTGATATTACGACTTTTTATACCCAACATATGCCAAGTACTGAAAGCGGCGTTTGGTCACATTTGTCCCAAACTGCCCTCCAGTTTTCAAAATATCCCAAATATCCCAATTTCGAGGCCTGAGCCATATTTTGGAGCCAAATTCTGGCTCTCTGCACGTATTCGCAGTTTGATATTACGACTTTTTATACTCAATATATGCCAAGTACTGGATGCGGCAGTGAGTCACATTTTGCTCAAACTTCCCTTTAGTTTTCAAAATATCCCAAACATCCCAATTTCGAGGCCTGAACCATATTGTGGAGCCAAATTCTGGCTCTATGCACGTATTCGCAGTTTGATATTACGACTTTTTATACCCAACATATGCCAAGTGCTGAAAGCAGCGTTTGGACACATTTGTCCCAATCCCCCCTGCAGTTTTCAAAATATCCCAAACATCCCAATTTCGAGGCCTGAGCCATATTTTGGAGCCAAATTCAGGCTCTCTGCACGTATTCGCAGTTTGATATTACGACTTTTTATACCCAACATATGCCAAGTACTGAAAGCAGCGTTAGGTCACATTTGTCCCAAACCTCCCTGCAGTTTTCAAAATATCTCAAATATCCCAATTTCGAGGTCTGAGCCATATTTTGGAGCCAAATTCTGGCTCTCTGCACGTATTCGCAGTTTGAAATTACGTCTTTTTATACCCAACATATGCCAAGTACTGAATGTGGCGTTTGGTCACATTTGTCCCAAACCTCCCTGCAGTTTTCAAAATATTCCAAATATCCCAATTTCGAGGCCTGAGCTATATTTTGGAGCCAAATTCTGGCTCTCTGCACGTATTCGCAGTTTAATATTACGACTTTTTATACCCAACAGATGCCAAGTACTGATAGCGGCAGTGAGTCACATTTTGCATAAACTCCCCTGCAGTTTTCAAAATATCCCAAACATCCCAATTTCGTGGCCTGTGCCATATTTTGGAGCCAAATTCTGGCTCTCTGCACATATTCGCAGTTTGAACTTACGACTTTTTTATACCCAACATATGCGAAGTACTGAAAGCGGCGTTTGGTCACATTTGTCCCAAACATTCCTGCAGTTTTCAAAATATCCCAAACATCCCAATATCGAGGCCTGAGCCATATTTTGGAGCCAAATTCAGGCTCTTCATGTATTCGGAGTTTGAAATTCCGACTTTTTATACCCAACATATGCCAAGTACTGAAAGCGGCGTTAGGTCACATTTGTCCCAAACCTCCCTGAAGTTTTCAAAATATCTCAAATATCCCAATTTCGAGGCCTGAGCCATATTTTGGAGCCAAATTCTGGCTCTCTGATCGTATTCGCAGTTTGATGGTACGACTTTTTATACCCAACATATGCCAAGTACTGGACGCAGCAGTGAGTCACATTTTGCACAAACTCCTCTGCAGTTTTCAAAATATCCCAAACATCCCAATTTCGAGGCCTGAGCCATATTTTGGAGCCAAATTCTGGCTCTCTGCACGTATTCGCAGTTTGAAATTACGATTTTTATACCCAACCTATGCCAAGTACTGAAAGCGGCGTTTGGTCACATTTGTCCCAAACCTCCCTCCAGTTTTCAAAATATCCCAAACATCCCAATTTCGAGGCCTTAGCCATATTTTGGAGCCAAATTCTGGCTCTATGCACGTATTCGCAGTTAATAATACAACTTTTTATGCCCAACAAATGCCAATTCCTGAAAGCGGCAGTGTGTCACATTTTGCACAAACTCCCCTGCAGTTTTCGAAATCTCCCAATTTCGAGGCCTGAGCCATATTCTGGCTCTCTGCACGTATTCGCTGTTTTAAATTATGGCTTTTTATCCCCAACATATGCCAAGTACTGAAAGCGGCGTTTGGTCACATTTGTCCCAAACCTTCCTGCAGTTTTCAAAATATCCCAAACATCCCAATTTCGAGGCCTGAGCCATATTTTGGAGCCAAATTCAGGCTCTATGCACGTATTTGCAGTTTGAAATTACGACTATTTATACCCAACATATGCCAAGTCCTGAAAGCGGCAGTAAGTCACATTTGGCACAAACTCCCCTGCAGTTTTGAAAATATCCCAAATATCCCAATTTCGAGGCCTGAGCCATATTATGGAGCCAAATTCTGGCTCTCTGCACGTATTCGCAGTTTGAAATTGCGACTTTTTTATACCCAACATATGCCAAGTACTGAATGCGGTGTTTGGTCACATTTGTCCCAAACCTCCCTGCAGTTTTCAAAATATCCCAAACATCCCAATATCGAAGCCTGAGCCATATTTTGGAGCCAAATTCTGGCTCTCTGCATGTATTCGCAGTTTGATATTATGACTTTTTATACCCAACATATGCCAAGTCCTGAAAGCGGCAATGAGTCACATTTTGAACAAACTCCCCTGCAGTTTTCAAAATATCCCAAACATCACAATTTCGAGGCCTGAGCCATATTTTAGAGCCAAATTCTGGCTCTATGCACGTATTCGCAGTTTGATATTACGAATTTTTTTACCCAACATATGCCAAGTTCTGAAAGCGGCAGTGAGTCACATTTTGCACAAACTCCCCTGCAGTTTTCGAAATATCCCAAATATCCCTATTTCGAGGCCTGAGCCATATTTTGGAGCCAAATTCTGGGTCTCAGCACGTATTCGCAGTTTGAAATTACAACTTATTATACCCAACATATGCAAAGTACTGAAAGAGGCAATGAGTCACATTTTGCACAAACTCCCCTGCAGTTTTCAAAATATCCCAAACACCCCAATTTCGAGGCATGAGCCATATTTTGAAGCCAAATTCAAGCTCTCTGCACGTATTCGCAGTTTGATATTACGACTTTTTATACCCAACATATGCCAAGTACTGAAAGCGGCGTTTGGTCACATTTGTCCCAAACCTTCCTGCAATTTTCAAAATATCCCAAACATCCCAATATCGAAGCCTGAGCCATATTTTGGAGCCAAATTCTGACTCTCTGCACGTATTCGCAGTTTGATATTATGACTTTTTATACCCAACATATGCCAAGTTCTGAAAGCGGCAGTGAGTAACATTTTGCACAAACTCCCCTGCAGTTTTCGAAATATCCCAAATATCCCTATTTCGAGGCCTGAGCCATATTTTGGAGCCTAATTCTGGATCTCTGCACGTATTCGCAGTTTGAAATTGCTACTTTTTTATACCCAACATATGCCAAGTAATGAAAGCGGCAGTGAGTCACATTTTGCCCAATCTCCCCTCCAGTTTTCAAAATAACGCAAATATCCCAATTTCGAGGCCTGAGCTATATTTTGGAGCCAAATTCAGGCTCTCTGTACGTATTCTCAGTTTGAAATTACGACTTTTTATACTCAACATATGCCAAGTACTGAAAGCGGCGTTTGGTCATATTTGTCCCAAAGTCCCCTGCAGTTTTCAAAATATCCCAAATATCCCAATTTCGAGGCCTGAGCCATATTTTGCAGCCAAATTCTTGCTATCTTCACATATTTGCAATTTGAAATTACGACTTTTTTATACCCAACATATGCGGAGTACTGAAAGCGGCGTTTGGTCACATTTTGCACGAACTCCCTGCAGTTTTCAAAATATCCCAAACATCCCAATATCGAGGCCAGAGCCATATTTTGGAGCCAAATTCTGGCTCTCTGCACATATTCGCAGTTTGAAATTGCGACTTTATATACCCAACATATGCCAAGTGCTGGAAGCGGCGTTTGGTCACATTTGTCCCAATCCCCTCTGCAGTTTTCAAAATGTCCCAAACATCCCAACATCGAGGCATGACCCAGCAAACAATTTTAAGTTGCCACAACATATCTGAAAAGTATTTGAAAGGATTGGAAACGTTTGTTTTATCGTATCAGATACGATATTGTGTGTGGACTTAAATAGGTTTCCAAAACTTATAACCAAAACCTACGTATCTAACACTAATTTGAGATGTTGTGGCAACTTTACAATCCTAACCTGAATCATTCATAATCCATTCATATACCAATATGAATCTCTTATGAAAGGTTTGAGCCTATAATCTGAACCCTTTTCACATCTTTGTGTTTAAAGTTAAATTTCTTGAAATTAAATTATATTTTATATTATATTATTTTTATTATATTTTATATTATATTATTATTTTCAATTTAAATATTAAAACCAATTTAAGGGTAAAAAAAATCTAATAATTTATATTTCTTTTATTATTTACTAACAATTATAATTATTTACTAACGGAGAGAGGGGAGGCTGTACGGCGGAGAGTGGCGGCTGTGGCGGACAGTGGCGGATAGTGGCGGTGGGCGGACAGTGGCGGCGGGCGGACAGTGGCGGCGGCGGGCGGACAGTGGCTGCGGGCGGACAGTGGCGGCGGGCGGACAGTGGCGGCGGTGACGGATAGTGGCGGCGGGCGGACAGTGGCGGCGGTGGCGGATAGTGGTGGCGGGCGGACAGTGGCGGCGGGCGGACAGTGGCGGCGGTGGCGGATAGTGGCGGCTGTGGCGGATAGCGGCGGCGGGCGGACCGTGGCGGCTGTGGCGGCGGTGGTGGACAGTGGCGGCGGGCGGACAGTGGCGGCGGCGGGCGGACAGTGGCGGCGGCGGGCGGACAGTGGCGGCGGCGGGCGGACAGTGGTGGCGGCGGGCGGACAGTGGCGGCGGCGGGCGGACAGTGGCGGCGGCGGGCGGACAGTGGAGGCGGCGGGCGGACAGTGGCGGCGGCGGGCGGACAGTGGCGGCGGCGGGCGGACAGTGGTGGCGGCGGGCGGACAGTGGTGGCGGCGGGCGGACAGTGGTGGCGGCGGGCGGACAGTGGTGGCGGCGGGCGGACAGTGGTGGCGGCGGGCGGACAGTGGTGGCGGCGGGCGGACAGTGGTGGCGGCGGGCGGACAGTGGTGGCGGCAGGCGGACAGTGGTGGCGGTGGCAGACAGTGGTGGCGATGGCAGACAGTGGTGGCGGTGGCGGATAGTGGCAGCGGGCGGACAGTGGCGGCGGGCGGACAGTGGCGGCGGGCGGACAGTGGCGGCGGTGGCGGATAGTGGGGCGGGCGGTCAGTGGCGGCGGGCGGACAGTGGCGGCGGTGGCGGATAGTGGCGGCGGGCGGACAGTGGCGGCGGGCGGACAGTGGCGGCGGGCGGACAGTGGCGGCGGGCGGACAGTGGCGGCGGTGGCGGATAGTGGCGGCGGGCGGACAGTGGCGGCGGGCGGACAGGGCGGCGGCGGGCGGACAGTGGCGGCGGGCGGACAGTGGCGGCGGTGGCGGATAGTGGCGGCGGGCGGACAGTGGCGGCGGTGGCGGATAGTGGCGGCGGGCGGACAGTGGCAGCGGGCGGACAGTGGCGGCGGTAGCGGATAGTGGCGGATAGTGGCGGCGGGCGGACAGTGGCGGCTGGCGGACAGTGCCGGCGGCGGGCGGACAGTGGCGGCGGCGGGCGGACAGTGGCGGCGGCTTGCGGACAGTGGCGGCGGCGGGCGGACAGTGGTGGCGGCGGGCGGACAGTGGTGGCGGCGGGCGGACAGTGGTGGCGGCAGGCGGACAGTAGTGGCGGCGGCCGGAGAGTGGTGGCGGTGGGCGGACAGTGGTGGCGGTGGCGGACAGTGGTGGCGGTGGCGGACAGTGGTGGCGGTGGCGGACAGTGGCGGCGGTGGCGGACAGTGGCGGCGGTGGCGGACAGTGGCGACGGTGGCGGACAGTGGCGGCGGTGGCGGACACTGGCGGCTGTGTCTGGCGGTGGTGGCGGGCGGTGGCGGGCGGAGGCGGCTGTGATGAGTGGTGGCGGCTGTGGTGGGTGGTGGTGGTGGTGGGTGGTGGCGGCTGGCGGTGGTGGGTGGTGGCGGCGGTGGTGGGTAGTGGCGGCGGTGGTGGGTGGTGGTGGCGGCGGCGGCTGGTGGTGGTGGGTGGTGGCGGCGGGTGGTGGCGGCTGTGGTGGGTGGTGGCGATCGGCGGTGGTGGGGGCTGGTGGCGGCTTGCGGTGGCGACTGTGGCAACGGGCGGTGACGGCTGATAGCGGGCGGTGGTGGCGGCTGGTGGCAGGTGGTGGTGGCGGTGGTGGCGGCTGGTGGTGGCGGCTGGTGGCGGGCGGTGGCAGCTGGTGGCGGCTGGTGGTGACGGCTGGTGGCAGTGGCAGCTGATGGCGGCTGGTGGTGGCGGCTGGCTGTGGCGACTGTGGCAACGGGCGGTGGCGGCTGATGGCGGGCGGTGGTGGCGGCTGGTGGTGGTGGCAGCTGGTGGTGGCTGGTGGCGGGCGGTGGTGGCGGCTGGTTGTGGTGGCAGCTGGTGGCGGTGATGGCGGCTGGTGGTGGTGGTGGTGGTGATGGCGGCTGGTGGCGGGCGGTGGCGGGCGGTGGCGGCTTGTGGCGGCTGGTGGTGGCGGCTGGTGGTGGCGGCGGTGGTGGGTGGTGGTGGTGGTGGGTGGTGGTGGCGGCTGTGGTGGGTTGTGGCGGTGGTGTAGGCGGCGGCTGTGGTGGGTGGTGGTGGTGGCGGCGGCGGCTGTGGTGGGTGGTGGCGGCGGTGATGGGTGGTGGCGGCGGTGGTGGTGGGTGGTGGTGGCGGCGGCGGTGATGGGTGGTGGCGGCGGTGGTGGTGGGTGGTGGTGGCGGCGGCGGCTGGTGGTGGTGGGTGGTGGCGGCGGGTGGCGGTGGTGGGTGGTGGCGGCGGGTGGCGGTGGTGGGTGGCGGTGGCTGGTGGCGGGTGGCGGCTGGTGGTGGGTGGTGGCGGTGGGTGGTGGCGGTGGGTGGTGGCGGCGGGTGGTGGGTGGCGGGTGGTGGGTGGCGGTGGCTGGTGGCGGGTGGCGGCTGGCGGTGGCGGGTGGCGGCTGGCGGTGGGTGGCGGTGGGTGGTGGCGGGTAGCGGGTGGCGGTGGGTGGTGGCGGGTGGCGGCGGGTGGCGGTGGGTGGCGGCTGGTGGCGGCCAGCTGGGACACCAGCTGGCCTTCACCACTGAAGGTCTGAGGACAACTAACCATGTCTCTCTCACCACCAGCCCAGTGTTGCCAGCTCGCGCTCTCAAAATGTTTCCATCAAAGATTGTATATTATCTTTGAACAACAAGTTTGATTATCAAGGAAATAATGCATATATTATTGTCACATTAATGCTGTGCAATATCTTATTACATTCCTGCTAAATAATTATAATTTGAAACAGGACAAAAAATCCAACATATATATAAAAACCAACATTAGAGATCACGAGGCCTAGGCCTCGCCTGTGACCACACATCCTGCCTCCCTGGCCAGTTACCCTCTCACACCTCACACTCTTTACTCTCTCATAATCACTCTCACTCTCAATCACTCTTACACACTATTACTCACTCTTACTCTCAATCACTCTTACACACTATTACTCACTCTTACTCTCAATCACTCTTACGCACTATTACTCACTCTTACTCTCAGTCATCCTTACTCACTCTCATACTCACTCTTACTCTGTCACTCTTACTCTGTCACTCTTACTCTCTGTCACTCTTACTCTCTGTCACTCTTACTCTGTCACTCTTACTCTGTCACTCTTACTCTCTGTCACTCTTACTCTCTGTCACTCTTACTCTCTGTTACTCTTACTCTCTGTCACTCTTACTCTCTGTCACTCTTACTCTGTCATTCTTACTCACTCTCAGTTATCCTTACCCATTCATACTCACTCTCTCACTCTTACTCTCATACTCTTACTCTCAATTACTCTTACTCTCAATCACTCTTACTCCCAATCACTCCTACTCCCAATCACTCCTACTCTCAATCACTCCTACTCTCATTCTTACTCTTACTCTTACTCCCAATCACTCTTACTCTCAATCACTCTTATTCTCATTCTTACTCTTACTCTCACTCTTACTCTTACTCCCAATCACTCTTACTCCCAATCACTCTTACTCTCAATCACTCTTACTCTCAATCACTCTTACTCTCATTCTTACTCTTACTCACTCTTACTCTCAATCACTCTTATTCTCATTCTTACTCCTACTCCCAATCACTCTTACTCCCAATCACTCTTACTCTCAATCACTCCTACTCCCAATCACTCTTACTCTCAATCACTCTTACTCTCAATCACTCTTACTCTCAATCACTCTTACTCTCAATCACTCGATCTTACTCTCAATCACTCTTACTCTCACTCTAACTCTCAATCACTCTTACACACTATTACTCACTCTTACTCTCAGTCATCCTTACTCACTCTCATACTCACTCTTACTCTGTCACTCTTACTCTCTGTCACTCTTACTCTCTGTCACTCTTACTCTCTGTCACTCTTACTCTCTGTCACTCTTACTCTGTCACTCTTACTCTCTGTCACTCTTACTCTCTGTCACTCTTACTCTCTGTCACTCTTACTCTCTGTCACTCTTACTCTCTATCACTCTTACTCACTCTCAGTCACCCTTACCCATTCATACTCACTCTCTCACTCTTACTCTCATACTCTTACTCTCAATTACTCTTACTCTCAATCACTCTAACTCCCAATCACTCCTACTCCCAATCACTCCTACTCTCAATCACTCCTACTCTCATTCTTACTCTTACTCTTATTCCCAATCACTCTTACTCTCAATCACTCTTATTCTCATTCTTACTCTCACTCTTACTCTTACTCCCAATCACTCTTACTCCCAATCACTCTTACTCTCAATCACTCTTACTCTCAATCACTCTTACTCTCAATCACTCTTACTCTCATTCTTACTCTTACTCACTCTTACTCTCAATCACTCTTATTCTCATTCTTACTCCTACTCTCACTCTTACTCCTACTCCCAATCACTCTTACTCCCAATCACTCTTACTCTCAATCACTCTTACTCTCAATCACTCTTACTCTCACTAACTCTCAATCACTCTTACTCTCACTCTAACTCTCAATCACTCTTACTCTCATACTCACCCTTACTCTCAATCACTTTTACTCTCACTCTTACTCATTCTGTCACCCTTACTCACTCTGTCACTCTTACTCACTCTCAGTCACTCTTACTTCCCAGCAAACACAAATCATCTACACAACGTTCGCCTATCTCTTCCCATAGGTGTGGGAATGATTTGCATTGAGAATGGTGCAGGAGAGCCTTTGAGAAACTTTTACTCAAAAAATCCAAACACAAAGGTTTAATTATAAATTGTTTTTCTACAATTATTTTCTTCCAAATGTAAAACAAATAGTTTTTACATGTTTAAATATAAAATTTATGGTGTTTTTCTGGGGGGAGCCCCGTCGGCTCCCCGGAGCTATCCCAGGCTGATATGCTAATGTCAGACTTTGGCATCAGTCATGTGTATGGAGTTCTTAGGCCTACCGGGGACCACGGCCAGAACCGGGCCCCCCTCAGAGAGGCAAGGGGAGCAATGGCCTATAGAAGCCCCCGTGTAGTTGGAAGCATTCTATGTCTGCCATCGACCGGAACAGGCACCCAGAAAGGTAAGCGCCCCAAAACAAACCCCTATTCTGGTTAAAATTGCTACCTAATACCGAACTAGTGGATAGAACTCCCCAACCGAAAACAAGCAAATTAGTGTGACGTCACACACTGCTGCGCCGCTGTCTGCGCAGCTCCCCCCTCCCCGGGAGGGGGAAGGGGGAGCCCCAGACCCCCCGCGCCGGCTACCCACACCTCAGTTCTTGAGGCTGATGCTATAGGCGATGGTCGTGTGCTCTGGCTCCGGTGTCGCTACTGCACTGTGCTTTGAGAGTGGTTGTTTCAGGACCGTCTTCTTATGCCTAACACTGTCGCTTCGTATCGTGCGGCGCTGGCGGAGCCGCTTCAGCTTGCTTTCGGTATCGATGTTACGTCTGCGCCGTTTCGCAAGCTGTCTCGTGCATTGTTTCACCTCCGGCCTGCTCATGCGTCGCCTGAGCCGTCCCAGCAAACACAAATCATCTACACAACGTTCGCCTATCTCTTCCCATAGGTGTGGGAATGATTTGCATTGAGAATGGTGCAGGAGAGCCTTTGAGAAACTTTTACTCAAAAAATCCAAACACAAAGGTTTAATTATAAATTGTTTTTCTACAATTATTTTCTTCCAAATGTAAAACAAATAGTTTTTACATGTTTAAATATAAAATTTATGGTGTTTTTTTGTAAAATTCATTAATAAATTGTGAATGATATATATTGGCTGAGTGAAACCTTTAAAATCCATTTAGTTATAATATGAACAAAAAAAAGTAGTTTTCCAAATTTTCTAAAAATCGCTTTTTAACACAATTTGACTCCTTATGCATTCCACTAAACACTAATATCATGTTTAAATATATAATTTATGTATTATTCCCTAAGATAATTTATATAAATTATAAAAGTTGCTGGAAAGTGGTGAGAAAGAATCTGAAAACGTTTTGTTGTCTTATATTGGCGTGTTCTTATTAACTAGAGTGAGTAAGAGTGAGCGAGAGTGGGTAAGAGTGAGTAAGAGTGACTGAAGGTGAGTGAGAGTGCCAGAGAGTGTGTAAGTGTGAGTAAGAGTGAGTATAAGTAAGAGTGACTGAGAGTGAGTAAGAGTGACAGAGTGAGTAAGAGTGAGAGTAAGGGTGACAGAATGAGTAAGAGTGAGAGTAAAGTGATTGAGAGTAAGGGTGAGTATGAGAGTAAGAGTGATTGAGAGTTAGAGTGAGAGTAAGAGTGATTGAGAGTTAGTGAGAGTAAGAGTGATTGGGAGTAAGAGTGATTGAGAGTAAGAGTGATTGGGAGTAAGAGTGATTGGGAGTAGGAGTTAGAGTGAGAGTAGGAGTAAGAATGAGAATAAGAGTGATTGAGAGTAAGAGTGAGTAAGAGTAAGAATGAGAGTAAGAGTGATTGAGAGTAAGAGTGATTGAGAGTAAGAGTGATTGGGAGTAAGAGTGATTGGGAGTAAGAGTGAGAGTAAGAGTAAGAATGAGAATAAGAGTGATTGAAAGTAAGAGTGATTGGTAGTAAGAGTAAGAGTAAGAATGAGAGTAGGAGTGATTGAGAGTAGGAGTGAATGGGAGTAGGAGTGATTGGGAGTAAGAGTGATTGAGAGTAAGAGTAATTGAGAGTAAGAGTATGAGAGTAAGAGTGAGAGTGAGTAAGAGTGACAGAGTAAGAATGACAGTAAGAGTGATAGAGAGTAAGAGTGACAGAGAGTAAGAGTGACAGAGAGTAAGAGTGACAGAGTAAGAGTGACAGAGAGTAAGAGTGACAGAGAGTAAGAGTGACAGAGAGTAAGAGTGACAGAGAGTAAGAGTGACAGAGTAAGAGTGAGTATGAGAGTGAGTTAGGATGACTGAGAGAAAGAGTGAGTAATAGTGCGTAAGAGTGATTGAGAGTTAGAGTGAGAGTAAGAGTGATTGAGAGTTAGTGAGAGTAAGAGTGATTGAGAGTAAGAGTGATTGAGAGTAAAAGTGATTGGAAGTAAGAGTGATTGAGAGTAAGAGTGATTGGGAGTAAGTGATTGAGAGTAAGAGTGATTGGGAGTAAGAGTGATTTGGAGTAGGAGTAAGAATGAGAATAAGAGTGATTGAGAGTAAGAGTGAGTAAGAGTAAGAATGAGAGTAAGAGTGATTGAGAGTAAGAGTGATTGAGAGTAAGAGTGATTGAGAGTAAGAGTGATTGGGAGTAAGAGTGATTGAGAGTAAGAGTGATTGGGAGTAAGAGTGATTGGGAGTAGGAGTACGAATGAGAATAAGAGTGATTGAGAGTAAGAGTGAGTAAGAGTAAGAATGAGAGTAAGAGTGATTGAGAGTAAGAGTGATTGAGAGTAAGAGTGATTGAGAGTAAGAGTGATTGAGAGTAAGAGTGATTGGGAGTAAGAGTGAATGGGAGTAAGAGTAAGAGTGAGAGTAAGAGTAAGAATGAGAATAAGAGTGATTGAGAGTAAGAGTGATTGGGAGTAAGAGTAAGAATGAGAGTAGGAGTGATTGGGAGTAGGAGTGATTGGGAGTAAGAGTGATTGAGAGTAAGAGTAATTGAGAGTAAGAGTATGAGAGTAAGAGTGAGAGAGTGAGTATGAATGGGTAAGGGTGACTGAGAGTGAGTAAGAATGACAGAGTAAGAGTGACAGAGAGTAAGAGTGACAGAGAGTAGGAGTGACAGAGAGTAAGAGTGACAGAGAGTAAGAGTGACAGAGTAAGAGTGACAGAGAGTAAGAGTGACAGAGAGTAAGAGTGACAGAGAGTAAGAGTGACAGAGAGTAAGAGTGACAGAGAGTAAGAGTGACAGAGAGTAAGAGTGACAGAGAGTAAGAGTGACAGTGTAAGGGTGACAGAGTAAGAGTGACAGAGTAAGAGTGACAGAGAGTAAGAGTGACAGAGAGTAAGAGTGACAGAGAGTAAGAGTGACAGAGAGTAAGAGTGACAGAGTAAGAGAGTGTGATTATGAGAGAGTTAAGAGTGTGAGGTGTGAGAGGGTAGCAGGCCAGGGAGGCAGGATGTGTGGTCACAGGCGAGGCCTAGGCCTCGTGATCTCTAATGTTGGTTTTTATATATATGTTGGATTTTTTGTCCTGTTTCAAATTATAATTATTTAGCAGGAATGTAATAAGATATTGCACAGTATTAATGTGACAATAATATATGCATTATTTCCTTGATAATCAAACTTGTTGTTCAAAGATAATATACAATCTTTGAAGGAAACATTTTGAGAGCGCGAGCTGGCAACACTGGGCTGGTGGATGAGAGAGACATGGTTAGTTGTGCTCAGACCTTCAGTGGTGAAGGGTGTGTCCCAGCTGGCCGCCACCAGCCGCCACCCGCCGCCACCCGCCACCCGCCACCACCCACCACCCACCATCAGCCGCCACCCACCACCAGCCGCCACCCGCCACCACCCACCCACCACCAGCCGCCACCTGCCACCACCCACCACCAGCCGCCACCCGCCACCCACCACCAGCCGCCACCCGCCGCCACCCACCACCAGCCGCCACCCGCCGCCACCCACCACCAGCCGCCACCCACCACCAGCCGCCACCCACCACCACCCACCACCCACCACCAGCCGCCACCCACCACCAGCCGCCACCCGCCACCACCCACCACCAGCCGCCACCTGCCACCACCCACCACCAGCCGCCACCTGCCACCACCCACCACCAGCCGCCACCCGCCGCCACCCGCCAACCACCACCAGCCGCCACCCGCCGGCACCCGCCACCCACCACCAGCCGCCACCCGCCGCCACCCGCCACCCACCACCAGCCGCCACCCACCGCCAGCCGCCACTCGCCACCACCCACCACCAGCCGCCGCCACCCGCCACCACCCACCACCAGCCGCCGCCACCTGCCACCACCCACCACCAGCCGGCACCACCCGCCACCACCCACCACCAGCCGCCACCAGCCACCGCCACCCACCACCGCCACTCACCACCCGCCGCCACCACCCACCACCCGCCGCCACCCGCCACCCACCACCAGCCGCCACCCGCCACCACCCACCACCAGCCGCCACCCGCCACCACCCACCACCAGCCGCCACCCGCCACCACCCGCCACCAGCCGCCACCCGCCACCAGCCACCGCCACCACCCACCACCAGCCGCCACCCGCCACCACCCGCCACCAGCCGCCACCCGCCACCAGCCACCGCCACCCACCACCGCCACTCACCACCCGCCGCCACCACCCACCACCAGCCGCCACCCGCCACCAGCCACCACCAGCCACCACCTGCCACCACCCACCACCAGCCGCCACCAGCCGCCACCCGCCACCCGCCACCAGCCACCACCCGCCGCCACCCGCCACCCACCACCAGCCGCCACCCGCCACCACCCACCACCAGCCGCCACCCACCACCAGCCACCGCCACCCACCACCGCCACCCGCCACCACCCACCACCAGCCGAAACCCGCCACCACCCGCCACCAGCCGCCACCCGCCACCAGCCACCGCCACCCACCACCGCCACTCACCACCCGCCGCCACCACCCACCACCAGCCGCCACCTGCCACCACCCACCACCAGCCGCCACCCGCCGCCACCCGCCACCCACCACCCGCCGCCACCCGCCACCCACCACCAGCCGGCACCCACCTCCAGCCGCCACCCGCCACCACCCACCACCAGCCACCACCCGCCACCAGCCACCGCCACCCACCACCGCCATGCACCCGCCACCACCCACCACCAGCCGCCATCACGCGCCACCAGCCGCCACCCGCCACCAGCCACCGCCACCCACCACCGCCACTCACCACCCGCCGCCACCACCCACCACCAGCCGCCACCCGCCACCACCCACCACCAGCCGCCACCCGCCACCCGCCACCAGCCACCACCAGCCGCCACCTGCCACCACCCACCAACAGCCGCCACCCGCTGCCACCCGCCACCCACCACCAGCCGCCACCCACCGCCACCCGCCACCCACCACCAGCCGCCACCCGCCGCCACCGGCCACCCATCACCAGCCGCCACCCACCACCAGCCGCCACCCGCCACCACCCACCACCACCCAGCAAACAATTTTAGGTTGCCACAACATATCTGGAAAGTATTTGAAAGTATTGGAAACGTTTGTTTTATCGTATCAGATACGATATTGTGTGTGGACTTAAATAGGTTTCCAAAACTTATAACCATGACATATGTATCTAACACTAATTTGAGATGTTGTGGCAACTTTACAATCCTAACATGAGTCATTCATAATCCATTCATATACCAATATGAATCTCTTATGAAAGGTTTGAGCCAATAATCTGAACCCTTTTTACATCTTTGTGTTTAAAGTTAAATTTCTTGAAATTAAATTATATTTTATATTATATTATTTTTATTATATTTTATATTATATTATTATTTTCAATTTAAATATTAAAACCAATTTAAGGGTAAAAAAAATCTAATAATTTATATTTCTTTTATTATTTACTAACAATTATAATTATTTACTAACGGAGAGAGGGGAGGCTGTACGGCAGAGAGTGGCGGCTGTGGCGGACAGTGGCGGCGGTGGCGGATAGTGGCGGCGGGCGGACAGTGGCGGCGGCGGGCGGACAGTAGCGGCGGGCGGACAGTGGCGGCGGTGGCGGACAGTGGCGGCGGTGGCGGACAGTGGCGGCGGGCGGACAGTGGCGGCGGGCGGACAGTGGCGGCGGGCGGACAGTGGCGTCGGGCGGACAGTGGCGGCGGTGGCGGATAGTGGCGGCGGGCGGACAGTGGCGGCGGTGGCGGATAGTGGCGGCGGGCGGACAGGGCGGCGGCGGGCGGACAGTGGCGGCGGGCGGACAGTGGCGGCGGGCGGACAGTGGCGGCGGGCGGACAGTGGCGGCGGGCGGACAGTGGCGGCGGGCGGACAGTGGCGTCGGGCGGACAGTGGCGGCGGGCGGACAGTGGCGTCGGGCGGACAGTGGCGGATAGTGGCGGCGGTGGCGGATAGTGGCGGCGGGCGGACAGTGGCTGCGGGCGGACAGTGGCGGCGGTGGCGGATAGTGGCGGCGGGCGGACAGGGCGGCGGCGGGCGGACAGTGGCGGCGGGACGACAGTGGCGGCGGGCGGACAGTGGCGGATAGTGGCGGCGGGCGGACCGTGGCGGCGGTGGTGGATAGTGGCGGCGGGCGGACAGTGGCGGCGGCGGGCGGACAGTGGTGGCGGCGGCGGGCGGACAGTGGCGGCGGCGGGCGAACAGTGGCGGCGGCGGGCGGACAGTGGAGGCGGCGGGCGGACAGTGGAGGCGGCGGGCGGACAGTGGAGGCGGCGGGCGGACAGTGGAGGCGGCGGGCGGACAGTGGAGGCGGCGGGCGGACAGTGGCGGCGGCGGGCGGACAGTGGCGGCGGCGGGCGGACAGTGGCGGCGGCGGGCGGACAGTGGCGGCGGCAGGCGGACAGTGGCGGCGGCGGGCGGACAGTGGAGGTGGCGGGCGGACAGTGGAGGCGGCGGGCGGACAGTGGAGGCGGCGGGCGGACAGTGGCGGCGGCGGGCGGACAGTGGCGGCGGCGGGCGGACAGTGGCGGCGGCGGGCGGACAGTGGCGGCGGCGGGCGGACAGTGGCGGGCGGACAGTGGAGGCGGCGGGCGGACAGTGGAGGCGGCGGGCGGACAGTGGAGGCGGCGGGCGGACAGTGGAGGCGGCGGGCGGACAGTGGTGGCGGCGGGCGGACAGTGGTGGCGGCGGGCGGACAGTGGTGGCGGCGGGCGGACAGTGGTGGCGGTGGCGGACAGTGGCGGCGGTGGCGGACAGTGACGGCGGTGGCGGACAATGGCGGCGGTGGCGGACAGTGGCGGCAGTGGCGGACACTGGCGGCTGTGTCTGGCGGGCGGTGGCGGGGTCTGTGATGAGTGGTGGCGGCTGGCGGTGGTGGGTGGTGGCGGCGGTGGTGGTGGGTGGTGGTGGCGGTGGCGGCGGCTGGTGGTGGCGGCGGTGGTGGTGGGTGGTGGTGGTGGCGGCGGCGGCTGGTGGTGGTGGGTGGTGGCGGCGGTGGTGGTGGGTGGTGGTGGCGGCGGCGGCGGGTGGTGGGTGGCGGCGGCGGCTGGTGGTGGTGGGTGGTGGCGGCGGGTGGTGGTGGGTGGTGGCGGCGGGTGGTGGTGGGTGGTGGCGGCTGTGGTGGGTGGTGGCGGGCGGTGGCGGGCGGTGGCGGGCGGCGGCGGCTGTGGTGGGTGGTGACGATCGGCGGTGGGGGGGGCTGGTGGCGGCTGGCGGTGGCGGCTTGCGGTGGCGACTGTGGCAACGGGCGGTGACTGCTGATAGCGGGCGGTGGTGGCGGCTGGTGGCAGGTGGTGGTGGCGGTGGTGGCGGCTGGTGGTGGCGGCTGGTGGCCGTGATGGCGGCTGGTGGTGGTGGCAGCTGGTGGCGGTGATGGCGGCTGGTGGTGGTGGTGGTGGCGGCTGGTGGTGGTGGCAGCTGGTGGCGGTGATGGCGACTGGTGGTGGTGGTGGTGGTGATGGCGGCTGGTGGCGGGCGGTGGCGGCTTGTGGCGGCTGGTGGTGGCGGCGGTGGTGGGTGGTGGTGGTGGTGGTGGGTGGTGGTGCCGGCTGTGGTGGGTGGTGGCGGTGGTGTCGGCGGCGGCTGTGGTGGGTGGTGGCGGCGGCGGCGGTGATGGGTGGTGGCGGCGGCGGTGGTGGTGGGTGGTGGTGGTGGCGGCGGTGATGGGTGGTGGCGGCGGTGGTGGTGGGTGGTGGTGGCGGCGGCGGCTGGTGGTGGTGGGTGGTGGTGGTGGGTGGTGGCGGCGGGTGGCGGTGGTGGGTGGCGGGTGGCGGCTGGTGGTGGGTGGTGGCGGCGGGTGGTGAGTGGCGGTGGTGGGTGGCGGTGGCTGGTGGCGGGTGGTGGTGGGTGGCGGTGGCTGGTGGCGGGTGGCGGTGGCTGGTGGCGGGTGGCGGCTGGTGGTGGGTGGTGGCGGGTGGCGGGTGGCGGTGGTGGGTGGCGGTGGCGGGTGGCGGCTGGTGGTGGGCGGTGGCGGGTGGCGGCTGGTGGTGGGCGGTGGCGGGTGGCGGCTGGAGGTGGGCGGTGGCGGGTGGCGGCTGGTGGTGGGCGGTGGCGGGTGGCGGCTGGTGGTGGGCGGTGGCGGGTGGCGGCTGGTGGTGGGCGGTGGCGGGTGGCGGCTGGTGGTGGGTGGTGGCGGGTGGCGGCTGGTGGTGGGTGGTGGCGGGTGGCGGCTGGTGGTGGGTGGCGGCGGGTGGCGGCTGGTGGTGGGTGGCGGCGGGTGGCGGCGGGTGGCGGCTGGCGGCTGGTGGTGGGTGGTGGCGGGTGGCGGCTGGTGGTGGGTGGTGGCGGCGGGTGGTGAGTGGCGGTGGTGGGTGGCGGTGGCTGGTGGCGGGTGGCGGCTGGTGGTGGGTGGTGGCGGGTGGCGGCTGGTGGCGGCTGGTGGTGGGTGGTGGCGGGTGGCGGCGGGTGGCGGCTGGTGGTGGGTGGTGGCAGGTGGCGGCTGGTGGTGGGTGGCGGCGGGTGGCGGCGGGTGGCGGCTGGTGGTGGGTGGCGGCTGGTGGTAGGTGGTGGCGGGTGGCGGCTGGTGGTGGGCGGCGGGTGGCGGCGGGTGGCGGCTGGTGGCGGCCAGCTGGGACACACCCTTCTCCACTGTAGGTCTGAGTACAACTAACCATATGTCTCTCTCACCCACCAGCCCAGTGTTGCCAGCTCGCGCTCTCAAAATGTTTCCTTCAAAGATTGTATATTATCTTTGAACAACAAGTTTGATTATCAAGGAAATAATGCATATATTATTGTCACATTAATACTGTGCAATATCTTATTACATTCTTGCTAAATAATTATAATTTGAAACAGGACAAAAAATCCCACATATATATAAAAACCAACATTAGAGATCACGAGGCCTAGGCCTCGCCTGTGACCACACATCCTGCCTCCCTGGCCTGCTACACTCACACACCTCACACTCTTAACTCTCTCATAATCACTCTCACTCTCTTACTCTGTCACTCTTACTCTGTCACTCTTACTCTCTGTCACTCTTACTCTCTGTCACTCTTACTGTCACTCTGTCACTCCTACTCTCTGTCACTCTTACTCTGTCACTCTTACTCTCTGTCACTCTTACTCTCTGTCACTCTTACTCTCTGTCACTCTTACTCTCTGTCACTCTTACTCTCTGTCACTCTTACTCTCTGTCACTCTTACTCTCTGTCACTCTTACTCTCTGTCACTCTTACTCTCTGTCACTCTTACTCTGTCACTCTTACTCTGTCACTCTTACTCTCTGTCACTCTTACTCTCTGTCACTCTTACTCTTACACTCTGTCACTCTTACTCTTACACTCTGTCACTCTTACTCTGTCACTCTTACTCTCTGTCACTCTTACTCTCTGTCACTCTTACTCTGTCACTCTTACTCTCTGTCACTCTTACTCTGTCACTCTTACTCTCTGTCACTCTTACTCTCTGTCACTCTTACTCTCTGTCACTCTTACTCTCTGTCACTCTTACTCTCTGTCACTCTTACTCTCTGTCACTCTTACTCTGTCACTCTTACTCTCTGTCACTCTTACTCTCTGTCACTCTTACTCTCTGTCACTCTTACTCTGTCACTCTTACTCTCTGTCACTCTTACTCTCTGTCACTCTTACTCTGTCACTCTTACTCTCTGTCACTCTTACTCTGTCACTCTTACTCTCTGTCACTCTTACTCTCTGTCACTCTTACTCTCTGTCACTCTTACTCTCTGTCACTCTTACTCTCTGTCACTCTTACTCTGTCACTCTTACTCTCTGTCACTCTTACTCTCTGTCACTCTTACTCTCTGTCACTCTTACTCTCTGTCACTCTTACTCTGTCATTCTTACTCACTCTCAGTCACCCTTACCCATTCATACTCACTCTCTCACTCTTACTCTCATACTCTTACTCTCAATTACTCTTACTCTCAATCACTCTTACTCCCAATCACTCCTACTCCCAATCACTCCTACTCTCAATCACTCCTACTCTCATTCTTACTCTTACTCTTACTCCCAATCACTCTTACTCTCAATCACTCTTATTCTCATTCTTACTCTCACTCTTACTCTTACTCCCAATCACTCTTACTCCCAATCACTCTTACTCTCAATCACTCTTACTCTCAATCACTCTTACTCTCATTCTTACTCTTACTCACTCTTACTCTCAATCACTCTTATTCTCATTCTTACTCCTACTCTCACTCTAACTCCTACTCCCAATCACTCTTACTCCCAATCACTCTTACTCTCAATCACTCTTACTCCCAATCACTCTTACTCTCAATCACTCTTACTCTCAATCACTCTTACTCTCACTAACTCTCAATCACTCTTACTCTCACTCTAACTCTCAATCACTCTTACTCTCATACTCACCCTTACTCTCAATCACTTTACTCTCACTCTTACTCATTCTGTCACTCTTACTCTCACTCTTACTCACTCTGTCACTCTTACTCACTCTCAGTCACTCTTACTTATACTCACTCTTACTCACACTTACACACTCTCTGGCACTCTCACTCACCTTCATTCACTCTTACTCACTCTTACCCACTCTCGCTCACTCTTACTCACTCTAGTTAATAAGAACACGCCAATATAAGACAACAAAACGTTTTCAGATTCTTTCTCACCACTTTCCAGCAACTTTTAAAATTTATATAAATTATCTTAGGGAATAATACATAAATTATATATTTAAACATGATATTAGTGTTTAGTGGAATGCATAAGGAGTCAAATTGTGTTAAAAAGAGCGATTTTTAGAAAATTTGGAAAACTACTTTTTTCTGTTCATATTATAACTAAATGGATTTTAAAGGTTTCACTCAGCCAATATATATCATTCACAATTTATTAATGAATTTTACAAAAAAACACCATAAATTTTATATTTAAACATGTAAAAACTATTTGTTTTACATTTGGAAGAAAATAATTGTAGAAAAACAATTTATAATTAAACCTTTGTGTTTGGATTTTTTGAGTAAAAGTTTCTCAAAGGCTCTCCTGCACCATTCTCAATGCAAATCATTCCCACACCTATGGGAAGAGATAGGCGAACGTTGTGTAGATGATTTGTGTTTGCTGGGCAGCCCCCACCCGCCACCACCCGCCACCAGCCGCCACCCGCCACCAGCCACCGCCACCCACCACCGCCACTCACCACCCGCCGCCACCACCCACCACCAGCCGCCACCCGCCACCAGCCACCACCAGCCGCCACCTGCCACCACCCACCACCAGCCGCCACCCGCCGCCACCCGCCACCAGCCGCCACCCGCCGCCACCCGCCACCCACCACCAGCCGCCACCCGCCGCCACCCGCCACCCACCACCAGCCGCCACCCACCACCAGCCGCCACCCGCCACCACCCACCACCAGCCGCCACCCGCCACCAGCCACTGCCACCCACCACCGCCACCCGCCGCCACCACCCACCACCACCACCCACCACCACCAGCCGCCGCCGCCACCACCACCCACCACCACCGCCGCCACCACCCATCACCGCCGCCGCCACCACCACCCACCACCACCGCCGCCGCCACCACCCATCACCGCCGCCGCCGCCACCACCCACCACAGCCGCCGCCGACACCACCGCCACCACCCACCACAGCCACCACCACCCACCACCACCGCCGCCACCACCCACCACCACCAGCCGCCGCCGCCACCACCACCCACCACCACCGCCGCCACCACCACCCACCACCACCGCTGCCACCACCCACCACCACCAGCCGCCGCCGCCGCCACCACCACCCACCACCACCACCGCCGCCACCACCACCCACCACAACCGCCGCCACCACCCACCACCGCCAGCCGCCACCACTCATCACAGACGCCGCCACCCGCCACCACCGCCGGACACAGCCGCCAGTGTCCGCCACCGCCGCCACTGTCCGCCACCGCCGCCACTGTCCGCCACCGCCGTCACTGTCCGCCACCGCCGCCACTGTCCGCCACTGTCCGCCACCGCCACCACTGTCTGCCACCGCCACCACTGTCCGCCCGCCGCCACCACTGTCCGCCCACCGCCACCACTGTCCGCCCGCTGCCACCACTGTCCGCCCGCCGCCACCACTGTCCGCCCGCCGCCACCACTGTCCGCCCGCCGCCACCACTGTCCGCCCGCCGCCACCACTGTCCGCCCGCCGCCACCACTGTCCGCCCGCCGCCTCCACTGTCCGCCCGCCGCCTCCACTGTCCGCCCGCCGCCTCCACTGTCCGCCCGCCGCCTCCACTGTCCGCCCGCCGCCTCCACTGTCCGCCCGCCGCCGCCACTGTCCGCCCGCCGCCGCCACTGTTCGCCCGCCGCCGCCACTGTCCGCCCGCCGCCGCCACTGTCCGCCCGCCGCCACTGTCCACCACCGCCGCCAAAGCCGCCACGGTCCGCCCGCCGCCACTATCCGCCACAGCCGCCACTGTCCGCCCGCCGCCACTGTCCGCCCGCCGCCACTGTCCGCCCGCCGCCACTATCCGCCACCGCCGCCACTGTCCTCCCGCCGCCACTGTCCGCCCGCCGCCACTGTCCGCCCGCCGCCGCCCTGTCCGCCCGCCGCCACTATCCGCCACCGCCGCCACTGTCCGCCCGCCGCCACTGTCCGCCCGCCGCCACTATCCGCCACCGCCGCCACTGTCCGCCCGCCGCCACTGTCTGCCCGCCGCTATTGTCCGTCCGCTGCCACTGTCCGCCACCGCCACCACTGTCTGCCACCACCACCACTGTCTGCCACCGCCACCACTGTCCGCCCGCCGCCACCACTGTCCGCCCGCCGCCGCCACTGTCCGCCCGCCGCCGCCACTGTCCGCCCGCCGCCACTGTCCACCACCGCCGCCAAAGCCGCCACGGTCCGCCCGCCGCCACTATCCGCCACAGCCGCCACTGTCCGCCCGCCGCCACTGTCCGCCCGCCGCCACTGTCCGCCCGCTGCCACTGTCCGCCACCACTGTCTGCCACCGCCACCACTGTCTGCCACCGCCACCACTGTCCGCCCGCCGCCACCACTGTCCGCCCGCCGCCGCCACTGTCCGCCCGCCGCCGCCACTGTCCGCCCGCCGCCACTGTCCACCACCGCCGGCAAAGCCGCCACAGTCCGCCCGCCGCCACTATCCGCCACCGCCGCCACTGTCCGCCCGCCGCCACTGTCCGCCCGCCGCCACTATCCGCCACCGCCGCCACTGTCCGCCCGCCGCCACTGTTCGCCCGCCGCCACTGTCCGCCCGCCGCCACTGTCCGCCCGCCGCCACCGCCGCCACTGTCCGCCCGCCGCCACTATCCGCCACCGCCGCCACTGTCCGCCCGCCGCCGCCACTGTCCGCCCGCCGCCACTATCCGCCACCGCCGCCACTGTCCGCCACAGATGCCACTCTCCGCCGTACAGCCTCCCCTCTCTCCGTTAGTAAATAATAAAAGAAATATAAATTATTAGATTTTGTTTACCCTTAAACTGGTTTTAATATTTAAATTGAAAATAATAATATAATATAAAATATAATAAAAATAATATAATATAAAATATAATTTAATTTCAAGAAATTTAACTTTAAACACAAAGATGTGAAAAGGGTTCAGATTATTGGCTCAAACCTTTCATAAGAGATTCATATTGGTATATGAATGGATTATGAATGACTCATGTTAGGAGTGTAAAGTTGCCACAACATCTCAAATTAGTGTTAGATACATATGTCTTGGTTATAAGTTTTGGAAACCTATTTAAGTCCACACACAATATCGTATCTGATACGATAAAACAAACGTTTCCAATACTTTCAAATACTTTCCAGATATGTTGTGGCAACCTAAAATTGTTTGCTGGGTTATACTCACTCTTACTCACACTTACACACTCTCTGGCACTCTCACTCACCTTCAGTCACTCTTACTCACTCTTACCCACTCTCGCTCACTCTTACTCACTCTAGTTAATAAGAACACGCCAATATAAGACAACAAAACGTTTTCAGATTCTTTCACACCACTTTCCAGCAACTTTTATAATTTATATAAATTATCTTAGGAAATAATACATAAATTGTATATTTAAACATGATATTACTGTTTAGTGGAATGCATAAGGAGTCAAATTGTGTTAAAAAGCGATTTTTAGAAAATTTGGAAAACTACTTTTTTTTGTTCATATTATAACTAAATGGATTTTAAAGGTTTCACTCAGCCAATATATATCATTCACAATTTATTAATGAATTTAAAAAAAAAAAAAACATAAATTTTATATTTAAACATGTAAAAACTATTTGTAATACACTAGGAACAAAAAAGTTGAGAAAAACAATTTATTATAAAACCTTTCCCAGCAAACAATTTTAGGTTGCCACAACATATCTGGAAAGTATTTGAAAGTATTGGAAACGTTTGTTTTATCGTATCAGATACGATATTGTGTGTGGACTTAAATAGGTTTCCAAAACTTATAACCAAGACATATGTATCTAACACTAATTTGAGATGTTGTGGCAACTTTACACTCCTAACATGAGTCATTCATAATCCATTCATATACCAATATGAATCTCTTATGAAAGGTTTGAGCCAATAATCTGAACCCTTTTCACATCTTTGTGTGTAAAGTTAAATTTCTTGAAATTAAATTATATTTTATATTATATTATTATTTTCAATTTTAATATTAAAACCAATTGAAGGGTATAAAAAATCTAATAATTTATATTTCTTTTATTATTTACTAACAATTAAAATTATTTACTAACGGAGAGAGGGGAGGCTGTACGTCGGAGAGTGGCGGCTGTGGCGGACAGTGGCGGCGGTGGCGGATAGTGGCGGCGGGCGGACAGTGGCGGCGGGCGGACAGTGGCGGCGGCGGGCGGACAGTGGCGGCGGCGGGCGGACAGTGGCGGCGGGCGGACAGTGGCGGCGGTGGCGGATAGTGGCGGCGGGCGGACAGTGGCGGCGGTGGCGGATAGTGGCGGCGGGCGGACAGTGGCGGCGGGCGGACAGTGGCGGCGGCGGGCGGACAGTGGCGGCGGGCGGACAGTGGCGGCGGTGGCGGATAGTGGCGGCGGGCGGACAGTGGCGGCGGTGGCGGATAGTGGCGGCGGGCGGACAGTGGCGGCGGGCGGACAGTGGCGGCGGTGGCGGATAGTGGCGGCTGTGGCGGATAGTGGCGGCGGGCGGACCGTGGCGGCTTTGGTGGCGGTGGTGGACAGTGGCGGCGGCGGTGGTGGACAGTGGCGGCGGGCGGACAGTGGCGGCGGCGGGCGGACAGTGGCGGCGGCGGGCGGACAGTGGCGGCGGCGGGCGGACAGTGGCGGCGGCGGGCGGACAGTGGTGGCGGCGGGCGGACAGTGGTGGCGGCGGGCGGACAGTGGTGGCAGCGGGCGGACAGTGGTGGCGGCGGGCGGACAGTGGTGGCGGCGGGCGGACAGTGGTGGCGGCGGGCGGACAGTGGTGGCGGTGGCAGACAGTGGTGGCGGTGGCAGACAGTGGTGGCGGTGGCGCGGATAGTGGCAGCGGGCGGACAGTGGCGGCGGGCGGAAAGTGGCGGCGGTGGCGGACAGTGGCGTCGGGCGGACAGTGGCGGCGGTGGCGGATAGTGGCGGCGGGCGGACAGTGGCGGCGGGCGGACAGTGGCGGCGGTGGCGGATAGTGGCGGCGGGCGGACAGGGCGGCGGCGGGCGGACAGTGGCGGCGGTGGCGGATAGTGGCGGCGGTGGCGGATAGTGGCGGCGGGCGGACAGTGGCGGCGGGCGGACTGTGGCGGATAGTGGCGGCGGGCGGACCGTGGCGGCTTTGGCGGCGGTGGTGGACAGTGGCGGCGGGCGGACAGTGGCGGCGGCGGGCGGACAGTGGCGGCGGCGGGCGGACAGTGGCGGCGGCGGGCGGACAGTGGCGGTGGCGGGCGGACAGTGGCGGCGGCGGGCGGACAGTGGCGGCGGCGGGCGAACAGTGGCGGCGGCGGGCGGACAGTGGCGGCGGCGGGCGGACAGTGGTGGCGGCGGGCGGACAGTGGAGGCGGCGGGCGGACAGTGGTGGCGGCGGGCGGACAGTGGTGGCGGCGGGCGGACAGTGGTGGCGGCGGGCGGACAGTGGTGGCGGTGGCAGACAGTGGTGGCGGTGGCGGACAGTGGCGGCGGTGGCGCACAGTGACGGCGGTGGCGGACGGTGGCGGACAGTGGCGGCGGTGGCGGACACTGGCGGCTGTGTCTGGCGGTGGTGGCGGGCGGTGGCGGGTGGCGGCGTCTGTGATGAGTAGTGGCGGCTGGCGGTGGTGGGTGGTGGCGGCGGTGGTGGTGGGTGGTGGTGGCGGCGGCGGCTGGTGGTGGTGGGTGGTGGCGGCGGTGGTGGTGGGTGGTGGTGGCGGCGGCGGCTGGTGGGTGGCGGCGGCGGGTGGTGGGTGGTGGCGGCTGTGGTGGGTGGTGGCGGGCGGTGGCGGGCGGTGGCGGGCGGCGGCGGCTGTGGTGGGTGGTGACGATCGGCGGTGGGGGGGCTGGTGGCGGCTGGCGGTGGCGGCTTGCGGTGGCGACTGTGGCAACGGGCGGTGACGGCTGATAGCGAGCGGTTGTGGCGGCTGGTGGCAGGTGGTGGTGGCGGCGGCGGTGATGGGTGGTGGCGGAGGGCGGTGGTTGGTGGTGGCGGCGGCGGTGATGGGTGGTGGCGGCGGTGGTGGTGGGTGGTGGTGGCGGCGGCGGCTGGTGGTGGTGGGTGGTGGTGGTGGGTGGTGGTGGTGGGTGGTGGCGGCGGGTGGCGGTGGCTGATGGCGGGTGGCGGCTGGTGGTGGGTGGTGGCGGGTGGCGGCTGGTGGTGGGTGGTGGCGGCGGGTGGTGAGTGGCGGTGGTGGGTGGCGGTGGCTGGTGGCGGGTGGCGGCTGGTGGTGGCGGGTGGCGGCTGGTGGTGGGTGGTGGCGGGTGGCGGCTGGTGGTGGGTGGTGGCGGGTGGCGGCTGGTGGTGGCGGGTGGCGGGTGGCGGCTGGTGGTGGGTGGTGGCGGGTGGCGGCTGGTGGTGGCGGGTGGCGGCTGGTGGTGGGTGGCGGGTGGTGGGTGGTGGCGGCGGATGGTGAGTGGCGGTGGCGGCTGGTGGTGGGTGGTGGCGGGTGGTGGGTGGTGGCGGGTGGCGGCTGGTGGTGGGTGGTGGCGGGTGGCGGCTGGTGGTGGGTGGTGGCGGGTGGCGGCTGGTGGTGGGTGGTGGCGGGTGGCGGCTGGTGGTGGGTGGTGGCGGCTGGTGGTGGGTGGTGGCGGGTGGCGGCTGGTGGTGGGTGGTGGCGGGTGGCGGCTGGTGGTGGGTGGCGGGTGGCGGCTGGTGGTGGGTGGCGGGTGGCGGCGGGTGGCGGCTGGTGGTGGGTGGCGGCGGGTGGCGGCTGGTGGTGGGTGGTGGCGGGTGGCGGCTGGTGGTGGCGGCTGGTGGTGGGCGGCGGGTGGCGGCTGGTGGTGGGTGGCGGGTGGCGGCGGGTGGCGGCTGGTGGTGGGTGGCGGCGGGTGGCGGCTGGTGGTGGGTGGCGGGTGGCGGCTGGTGGTGGGTGGTGGCGGGTGGCGGCTGGTGGTGGGTGGTGGCGGGTGGCGGCTGGTGGTGGGTGGCGGCTGGTGGTGGGTGGCGGCTGGTGGTGGGTGGTGGCGGGTGGCGGCTGGTGGTGGGCGGCGGGTGGCGGCGGGTGGTGGGTGGCGGGTGGCGGCGGGTGGCGGCTGGTGGTGGGTTGCGGCGGGTGGCGGCTGGTGGTGGGTTGCGGCGGGTGGCGGCTGGTGGTGGGTGGCGGGTGGCGGCTGGTGGTGGGTGGTGGCAGGTGGCGGCTGGTGGTGGGTGGTGGCGGGTGGCGGCTGGTGGTGGGTGGCGGCTGGTGGTGGGTGGTGGCGGGTGGCGGCTGGTGGTGGGCGGCGGGTGGCGGCTGGTGGCGGCTGGGACACACCCTTCACCACTGAAGGTCTGAGTACAACTAACCATATGTCTCTCTCATGACCAGCCCAGTGTTGCCAGCTAGCGGTCTCAAAATGTTTCCTTCAAAGATTGTATATTATCTTTGAACAACAAGTTTGATTATGAAGGAAATAATGCATATATTATTGTCACATTAATACTGTGCAATATCTTATTACATTCCTGCTAAATAATTATAATTTGAAACAGGACAAAAAATCCCACATATATATAAAAACCAACATTAGAGATCACGAGGCCTAGGCCTCGCCTGTGACCACACATCCTGCCTCCCTGGCCTGCTACACTCACACACCTCACACTCTTAACTCTCTCATAATCACTCTCACTCTCTTACTCTGTCACTCTTACTCTCTGTCACTCTTACTCTGTCACTCTTACTCTCTGTCACTCTTACTCTCTGTCACTCTTACTCTCTGTCACTCTTACTCTCTGTCACTCTTACTCTGTCACTCTTACTCTGTCACTCTTACTCTCTGTCACTCTTACTCTCTCACTCTTACTCTCTGTCACTCTTACTCTCTGTCATTCTTACTCTCTGTCACTCTTACTCTCTGTCACTCTTACTCTCTGTCACTCTTACTCTCTGTCACTCTTACTCTCTGTCACTCTTACTCCCTGTCACTCTTACTCCCTGTCACTCTTACTCTGTCACTCTTACACTGTCACTCTTACTCTCTGTCACTCTTACTCTCTGTCACTCTTACTCTCTGTCACTCTTACTCTCTGTCACTCTTACTCTCTGTCACTCTTACTCTCTGTCACTCTTACTCTGTCACTCTTACTCTCTGTCACTCTTCCTCTCTGTCACTCTTACCCTCTGTCACTCTTACTCTGTCACTCTTACTCTCTGTCACTCTTACTCTCTGTCACTCTTACTCTGTCACTCTTACTCTGTCACTCTTACACTCTGTCACTCTTACTCTCTGTCACTCTTACTCTGTCACTCTTACTCTGTCACTCTTACTCTCTGTCACTCTTACTCACTCTCAGTCACCCTTACCCATTCATACTCACTCTCTCACTCTTACTCTCATACTCTTACTCTCAATTACTCTTACTCTCAATCACTCTTACTCTCAATCACTTTTACTCTCAATCACTCTTAGTCTCAATCACTCTTACTCTCACTAACTTTCAATCACTCTTACTCTCACTCTAACTCTCAATCACTCTTACGCACTATTACTCACTCTTTCTCTCAGTCATCCTTACTCACTCTCATACTCACTCTTACTCTGTCACTCTTACTCTCTGTCACTCTTACTCTCTGTCACTCTTACTCTCTGTCACTCTTACTCTCTGTCACTCTTACTATCTGTCACTCTTACTCTCTATCACTCTTAATCTGTCATTCATACTCTGTCACTCTTACTCACTCTCAGTCACCCTTACCCATTCATACTCACTCTCTCACTCTTACTCTCATACTCTTACTCTCAATTACTCTTACTCTCAATCACTCTTACTCCCAATCACTCCTACTCCCAATCACTCCTACTCTCAATCACTCCTACTCTCATTCTTATTCTTACTCTTACTCCCAATCACTCTTACTCTCAATCACTCTTATTCTCATTCTTACTCTTACTCTCACTCTTACTCCCAATCACTCTTACTCCTAATCACTCTTACTCTCAATCACTCTTACTCTCAATCACTCTTACTCTCAATCACTCTTACTCTCAATCACTCTTACTCTCACTCTTACTCCCAATCACTCTTACTCCTAATCACTCTTACTCTCAATCACTCTTACTCTCAATCACTCTTACTCTCAATCACTCTTACTCTCAATCACTCTTACTCTCATTCTTACTCTTACTCACTCTTACTCTCAATCACTCTTATTCTCATTCTTACTCCTACTCTCACTCTAACTCCTACTCCCAATCACTCTTACTCCCAATCACTCTTACTCTCAATCACTCTTACTCTCAATCACTCCTACTCCCAATCACTCTTACTCTCAATCACTCTTACTCTCAATCACTCTTACTCTCAATCACTCCTACTCTCAATCACTCTTACTCTCAATCACTCTTACTCTCACTAACTCTCAATCACTCTTACTCTCATACTCACCCTTACTCTCAGTCACTTTACTCTCACTCATTCTGTCACCCTTACCCTCACTCTGTCACTCTTACTCTCAGTCACTCTTACTTATACTCACTCTTACTCACACTTACACACTCTCTGGCACTCTCACTCACCTTCAGTCACTCTTACTCACTCTTACCCACTCTTGCTCACTCTTACTCACTCACTCTAGTTAATAAGAACACGCCAATATAAGACAACAAAACGTTTTCAGATTCTTTCTCACCACTTTCCAGCAACTTTTATAATTTATATAAATTATCTTAGGGAATAATACATAAATTATATATTTAAAACTGATATTAGTGTTTAGTGGAATGCATAAGGAGTCAAATTGTGTTAAAAAGAGCGATTTTTAGAAAATTTGGAAAACTACTTTTTTCTGTTCATATTATAACTAAATGGATTTTAAAGGTTTCACTCAGCCAATATATATCATTCACAATTTATTAATGAATTTTACAAAAAAACACCATAAATTTTATATTTAAACATGTAAAAACTATTTGTTTTACATTTGGAAGAAAATAATTGTAGAAAAACAATTTATAATTAAACCTTTGTGTTTGGATTTTTTGAGTAAAAGTTTCTCAAAGGCTCTCCTGCACCATTCTCAATGCAAATCATTCCCACACCTATGGGAAGAGATAGGCGAACGTTGTGTAGATGATTTGTGTTTGCTGGGTTGTGTTTGGATTTTTTGATTAAAAGTTTCTCAAAGGCTCTCCTGCACCATTCTCAATGCAAATCATTCCCACGCCTATGGGAAGAGATAGACAAACGTTTTCTAGATGATTTGTGTTTGCTGGGCAGGAGTCAAATTTCCGACATTTCGGACATTTTGAAAACTGCAGGGGGGTTTGGGCAAAATATGACACATCTCCGTTTTCAGTAATTGGCATATTTTCGGTATGAAACGTCGAAATTTGAAACTGAAAATAGGTGCAAAAGTCAGAATTCGGCTCAAAAATCACGCTCAGAAGTCAAATTTCCGACATTTCGGACATTTTGAAAACTGCAGGGGGGTTCGGGCAAAATATGACCCATCGCCGTTTACAGTAATTGGCATATTTTCGGTATGAAACGTCGTAATTTAAAACTGAAAATAGGTGCAGAGAGTCAGAATTCGGCTCAAAAATCACGCTCAGGAGTCAAATTTCCGACATTTCAGACATTTTGAAAACTGCAGGGGGGTTTGGGCCAAATATGATCCATCGACGTTTTCAGTAATTGGCATTTTTTCAGTAAGAAAGGTCGTAATTTGAAACTGGAAATAGGTGCAGAGAGTCAGAATTCGGCTCAAAAATCACGCTCATGAGTCAAATTTCCGACATTTCGGATATTTTGAAAACTGCAGGGGGGTTTGGGCAAAATATGACACATCTCTGTTTTCAGTAATTGGCATATTTTCGGTATGAAACGTCGAAATTTAAAACTGAAAATAGGTGCAAAAGTCAAAATTCGGCTCAAAAATCACGCTCAAGAGTCAAATTTCCGACATTTCAGACATTTTGAAAACTGCAGGGGGGTTTGGGCAAAATATGACCCATCGCCGTTTTCAGTAATTGGCATTTTTTTGGTATGAAACGTCGTAATTTGAAACTGAAAATAGGTGCAGAGAGTTAGAATTCGGCTCAAAAATCATGCTCAGGAGTCAAATTTCCGACATTTCAGACATTTTGAAAACTGCAGGGGGGTTTGGGCAAAATATGACCCATCGCCGTTTACAGTAATTGGCATATTTTCGGTATGAAACGTCGTAATTTGAAACTGAAAATAGGCGCAGAGAGTCAGAATTCGGCTCAAAAATAACGCTCAGGAGTCAAATTTCCGACATTTCAGACATTTTGAAAACTGCAGGGGGGGTTTGGGCAAAATATGACCCATCGCTGTTTACAGTAATTGGTATATTTTCGGTATGAATCGTCGTAATTTGAAACTGAAAATAGGCGCAGAGAGTCAGAATTCGGCTCAAAAATCATGCTCAGAAGTCAAATTTCCGACATTTCGGACATTTTGAAAACTGCAGGGGGGTTTGGGCAAAATATGACACATCTCCGTTTCCAGTAATTGGCATATTTTCGGTATGAAACGTCGAAATTTGAAACTGAAAATAGGTGCAAAAGTCAGAATTCGGCTCAAAAATCACGCTCAGGAGTCAAATTTCCGACATTTCAGACATTTTGAAAACTGCAGGGGGGTTCGGGCAAAATATGACCCATCGCCGTTTACAGTAATTGGCATATTTTCGGTATGAAACGTCATAATTTGAAACTGAAAATAGGCGCAGACAGTCAGAATTCGGCTCAAAAATCACGCTCAGGAGTCAAATTTCCGACATTTCAGACATTTTAAAAACTGCAGGGGGGTTTGGGGAAAATATGACCCATCGCTGTTTACAGTAATTGGTATATTTTCGGTATGAATCGTCGTAATTCGAAACTGAAAATAGGCGCAGAGATTCAGAATTCGGCTCAAAAATCACGCTCAGGAGTAAAATTTCCGACATTTCGGACATTTTGAAAACTGCAGGGGGGTTTGGGCAAAATATGACCCATCGCCGTTTACAGTAATTGGCATTTTTTCGGTATGAAACGTCGTAATTTAAAACTGAAAATAGGCGCGAAGAGTCAGAATACGGCACAAAAATCACGCTCAGGAGTCAAATTTCCGACATTTCAGACATTTTGAAAACTGCAGGGGGGTTTGGGCAAAATATGACCCATCGCCGTTTTCAGTAATTGGCATTTTTTCGGTATGAAACGTCGTAATTTGAAACTGAAAATAGGTGCAGAGAGTTAGAATTCAGCTAAAAAATCATGCTCAGGAGTCAAATTTCCGACATTTCAGACATTTTGAAAACTGCAGGGGGGTTTGGGCAAAATATAACCCATCGTCGTTTACAGTAATTGGCATATTTTCGGTATGAAACGTCGTAATTTGAAACTGAAAATAGGCGCAGAGAGTTAGAATTCGGCTCAAAAATCACGCTCAGGAGTCAAATTTCCGACATTTCAGACATTTTGAAAACTGCAGGGGGGTTCGGGCAAAATATGACCCATCGCCGTTTACAGTAATTGGCAGATTTTCGGTATAAAACGTCGAAATTTGAAACTGAAAATTGGTGCAAAAGTCAGAATTCGGCTGAAAAATCACGCTCAGGAGTCAAATTTCAGACATTTCTGACATTTTGAAAACTGCAGGGGGGTTTGGGCAAAATATGACCCATCGCCGTTTTCAGTAATTGGCATTTTTTCGGTATGAAACGTCGAAATTTGAAACTGAAAATAGGTGCAAAAGTCAGAATTCGGCTCAAATATCACGCTCAGGAGTCAAATTTCCGACATTTCAGACATCTTGAAAACTGCAGGGTGGTTCGGGCAAAATATGACCCATCGCCGTTTACAGTAATTGGCATATTTTTAGTATGAAACGTCGTAATTTGAAACTGAAAATAGGCGCAGAGAGTTAGAATACGGCTCAAAAATCTTGTTCAGGAGTCAAATTTCCAACATTTCAGACATTTTGAAAACTGCAGGGGGGTTTGGGCAAAATATGACCCATCGCCGTTTAGAGTAATTGGCATATTTTCGGTATGAAACGTCGTAATTTGAAACTGGAAATAGGTGCAGAGAGTCAGAATTCGGCTCAAAAATCACGCTCAGGAGTCAAATTTCCGACATTTCGGACATTTTGAAAACTGCAGGGGGGTTTGGGCAAAATATGACACATGTCCGTTTTCAGTAATTGGCATATTTTCGGTATGAAACGTCGAAATTTGAAACTGAAAATAGGTGCAAAAGTCAGAATTCGGCTCAAAAATCACGCTCAGGAGTCAAATTTCCGACATTTCAGACATTTTGAAAACTGCAGGTGGGTTCGGGCAAAATATGACCCATCGCCGTTTACAGTAATTGGCATATTTTCGGCATGAAACGTCATAATTTGAAACTGAAAATAGGCGCAGACAGTCTGAATTCGGCTCAAAAATCACGCTCAGGAGTCAAATTTCCGACATTTCAGACATTTTGAAAACTGCAGGGGGGTTTGGGGAAAATATGACCCATCGCTGTTTACAGTAATTGGTATATTTTCGGTATGAATCGTCGTAATTCGAAACTGAAAATAGGCGCAGAGAGTCAGAATTCGGCTCAAAAATCACGCTCAGGAGTCAAATTTCCGACATTTCGGACATTTTGAAAACTGCAGGGGGGCTTGGGCGAAATATGACCCATCGCCGTTTACAGTAATTGGCATATTTTCGGTATGAAACGTCGTAATTTAAAACTGAAAATAGGCGCGAAGAGTCAGAATACGGCACAAAAATCACGCTCAGGAGTCAAATTTCCGAACTTTCAGACATTTTGAAAACTGCAGGGGGGTTTGGGCAAAATATGACCCATCGCCGTTTTCAGTAATTGGCATTTTTTCGGTATGAAACGTCGTAATTTGAAACTGAAAATAGGTGCAGAGAGTTAGAATTCGGATAAAAAATCATACTCAGGAGTCAAATTTCCGACATTTCAGACATTTTGAAAACTGCAGGGGGGTTTGGGCAAAATATAACCCATCGTCGTTTACTGTAATTGGCATATTTTCGGTATGAAACGTCGTAATTTGAAACTGAAAATAGGCGCAGAGAGTTAGAATTCGGCTCAAAAATCACGCTCAAGAGTCAAATTTCCGACATTTCAGACATTTTGAAAACTGCAGGGGGGTTTGGGCAAAATATTACACATCTCCGTTTTCAGTAATTGGCATTTTTTCGGTATGAAACGTCGAAATTTGAAACTGAAAATAGGTGCAA
Organism: Procambarus clarkii; assembly: GCF_040958095.1. Classification (NCBI taxonomy): domain Eukaryota; kingdom Metazoa; phylum Arthropoda; class Malacostraca; order Decapoda; family Cambaridae; genus Procambarus; species Procambarus clarkii. The sequence continues at coordinate 20,379,889 of NC_091238.1, forward strand.
AAGTCAGAATTCGGCTCAAATATCACGCTCAGGAGTCAAATTTCCGACATTTCAGACATTTTGAAAACTGCAGGGTGGTTCGGGCAAAATATGACCCATCGCCGTTTACAGTAATTGGCATATTTTCGGTATGAAACGTCGTAATTTGAAACTGGAAATAGGTGCAGAGAGTCAGAATTCGGCTCAAAAATCACGCTCAGGAGTCAAATTTCCGACATTTCGGACATTTTGAAAACTGCAGGGGGGTTTGGGCAAAATATGACACATCTCCGTTTTCAGTAATTGGCATATTTTCGGTATGAAACGTCGAAATTTGAAACTGAAAATAGGTGCAAAAGTCAGAATTCGGCTCAAAAATCACGCTCAGGAGTCAAATTTCCGACATTTCAGACATTTTGAAAACTGCAGGGTGGTTCGGGCAAAATATGACCCATCGCCGTTTACAGTAATTGGCATATTTTTGGTATGAAACGTCATAATTTGAAACTGAAAATAGGCGCAGACAGTCTGAATTCGGCTCAAAAATCACGCTCAGGAGTCAAATTTCCGACATTTCAGACATTTTGAAAACTGCAGGGGGGTTTGGGGAAAATATGACCCATCGCTGTTTACAGTAATTGGTATATTTTCGGTATGAATCGTCGTAATTCGAAACTGAAAATAGGCGCAGAGAGTCAGAATTCGGCTCAAAAATCACGCTCAGGAGTCAAATTTCCGACATTTCGGACATTTTGAAAACTGCAGGGGGGCTTGGGCGAAATATGACCCATCGCCGTTTACAGTAATTGGCATATTTTCGGTATGAAACGTCGTAATTTAAAACTGAAAATAGGCGCGAAGAGTCAGAATACGGCACAAAAATCACGCTCAGGAGTCAAATTTCCGACATTTCAGACATTTTGAAAACTGCAGGGGGGTTTGGGCAAAATATGACCCATCGCCGTTTTCAGTAATTGGCATTTTTTCGGTATGAAACGTCGTAATTTGAAACTGAAAATAGGTGCAGAGAGTTAGAATTCGGATAAAAAATCATACTCAGGAGTCAAATTTCCGACATTTCAGACATTTTGAAAACTGCAGGGGGGTTTGGGCAAAATATGACCCATCGCCGTTTTCAGTAATTGGCATTTTTTCGGTATGAAACGTCGTAATTTGAAACTGAAAATAGGTGCAGAGAGTTAGAATTCAGCTAAAAAATCATGCTCAGGAGTCAAATTTCCGACATTTCAGACATTTTGAAAACTGCAGGGGGGTTTGGGCAAAATATAACCCATCGTCGATTACAGTAATTGGCATATTTTCGGTATGAAACGTCGTAATTTGAAACTGAAAATAGGCGCAGAGAGTTAGAATTCGGCTCAAAAATCACGCTCAGGAGTCAAATTTCCGACATTTCAGACATTTTGAAAACTGCAGGGGGGTTCGGGCAAAATATGACCCATCGCCGTTTACAGTAATTGGCATATTTTCGGTATAAAACGTCGAAATTTGAAACTGAAAATTGGTGCAAAAGTCAGAATTCGGCTGAAAAATCACGCTCAGGAGTCAAATTTCCGACATTTCTGACATTTTGAAAACTGCAGGGGGGTTTGGGCAAAATATGACCCATCGCCGTTTTCAGTAATTGGCATTTTTTCGGTATGAAACGTCGAAATTTGAAACTGAAAATAGGTGCAAAAGTCAGAATTCGGCTCAAATATCACGCTCAGGAGTCAAATTTCCGACATTTCAGACATCTTGAAAACTGCAGGGTGGTTCGGGCAAAATATGACCCATCGCCGTTTACAGTAATTGGCATATTTTTAGTATGAAACGTCGTAATTTGAAACTGAAAATAGGCGCAGAGAGTTAGAATACGGCTCAAAAATCTTGTTCAGGAGTCAAATTTCCAACATTTCAGACATTTTGAAAACTGCAGGGGGGTTTGGGCAAAATATGACCCATCGCCGTTTAGAGTAATTGGCATATTTTCGGTATGAAACGTCGTAATTTGAAACTGGAAATAGGTGCAGAGAGTCAGAATTCGGCTCAAAAATCACGCTCAGGAGTCAAATTTCCGACATTTCGGACATTTTGAAAACTGCAGGGGGGTTTGGGCAAAATATGACACATGTCCGTTTTCAGTAATTGGCATATTTTCGGTATGAAACGTCGAAATTTGAAACTGAAAATAGGTGCAAAAGTCAGAATTCGGCTCAAAAATCACGCTCAGGAGTCAAATTTCCGACATTTCAGACATTTTGAAAACTGCAGGTGGGTTCGGGCAAAATATGACCCATCGCCGTTTACAGTAATTGGCATATTTTCGGCATGAAACGTCATAATTTGAAACTGAAAATAGGCGCAGACAGTCTGAATTCGGCTCAAAAATCACGCTCAGGAGTCAAATTTCCGACATTTCAGACATTTTGAAAACTGCAGGGGGGTTTGGGGAAAATATGACCCATCGCTGTTTACAGTAATTGGTATATTTTCGGTATGAATCGTCGTAATTCGAAACTGAAAATAGGCGCAGAGAGTCAGAATTCGGCTCAAAAATCACGCTCAGGAGTCAAATTTCCGACATTTCGGACATTTTGAAAACTGCAGGGGGGCTTGGGCGAAATATGACCCATCGCCGTTTACAGTAATTGGCATATTTTCGGTATGAAACGTCGTAATTTAAAACTGAAAATAGGCGCGAAGAGTCAGAATACGGCACAAAAATCACGCTCAGGAGTCAAATTTCCGAACTTTCAGACATTTTGAAAACTGCAGGGGGGTTTGGGCAAAATATGACCCATCGCCGTTTTCAGTAATTGGCATTTTTTCGGTATGAAACGTCGTAATTTGAAACTGAAAATAGGTGCAGAGAGTTAGAATTCGGATAAAAAATCATACTCAGGAGTCAAATTTCCGACATTTCAGACATTTTGAAAACTGCAGGGGGGTTTGGGCAAAATATAACCCATCGTCGTTTACTGTAATTGGCATATTTTCGGTATGAAACGTCGTAATTTGAAACTGAAAATAGGCGCAGAGAGTTAGAATTCGGCTCAAAAATCACGCTCAAGAGTCAAATTTCCGACATTTCAGACATTTTGAAAACTGCAGGGGGGTTTGGGCAAAATATTACACATCTCCGTTTTCAGTAATTGGCATTTTTTCGGTATGAAACGTCGAAATTTGAAACTGAAAATAGGTGCAAAAGTCAGAATTCGGCTCAAATATCACGCTCAGGAGTCAAATTTCCGACATTTCAGACATTTTGAAAACTGCAGGGTGGTTCGGGCAAAATATGACCCATCGCCGTTTACAGTAATTGGCATATTTTTAGTATGAAACGTCGTAATTTGAAACTGAAAATAGGCGCAGAGAGTTAGAATACGGCTCAAAAATCTTGTTCAGGAGTCAAATTTCCAACATTTCAGACATTTTGAAAACTGCAGGGGGGTTTGGGCAAAATATGACCCATCGCCGTTTAGAGTAATTGGCATATTTTCGGTATGAAACGTCGTAATTTGAAACTGGAAATAGGTGCAGAGAGTCAGAATTCGGCTCAAAAATCACGCTCAGGAGTCAAATTTCCGACATTTCGGACATTTTGAAAACTGCAGGGGGGTTTGGGCAAAATATGACACATCTCCGTTTTCAGTAATTGGCATATTTTCGGTATGAAACGTCGAAATTTGAAACTGAAAATAGGTGCAAAAGTCAGAATTCGGCTCAAAAATCACGCTCAGGAGTCAAATTTCCGACATTTCAGACATTTTGAAAACTGCAGGGTGGTTCGGGCAAAATATGACCCATCGCCGTTTACAGTAATTGGCATATTTTTGGTATGAAACGTCATAATTTGAAACTGAAAATAGGCGCAGACAGTCTGAATTCGGCTCAAAAATCACGCTCAGGAGTCAAATTTCCGACATTTCAGACATTTTGAAAACTGCAGGGGGGTTTGGGGAAAATATGACCCATCGCTGTTTACAGTAATTGGTATATTTTCGGTATGAATCGTCGTAATTCGAAACTGAAAATAGGCGCAGAGAGTCAGAATTCGGCTCAAAAATCACGCTCAGGAGTCAAATTTCCGACATTTCGGACATTTTGAAAACTGCAGGGGGGCTTGGGCGAAATATGACCCATCGCCGTTTACAGTAATTGGCATATTTTCGGTATGAAACGTCGTAATTTAAAACTGAAAATAGGCGCGAAGAGTCAGAATACGGCACAAAAATCACGCTCAGGAGTCAAATTTCCGACATTTCAGACATTTTGAAAACTGCAGGGGGGTTTGGGCAAAATATGACCCATCGCCGTTTTCAGTAATTGGCATTTTTTCGGTATGAAACGTCGTAATTTGAAACTGAAAATAGGTGCAGAGAGTTAGAATTCGGATAAAAAATCATACTCAGGAGTCAAATTTCCGACATTTCAGACATTTTGAAAACTGCAGGGGGGTTTGGGCAAAATATGACCCATCGCCGTTTTCAGTAATTGGCATTTTTTCGGTATGAAACGTCGTAATTTGAAACTGAAAATAGGTGCAGAGAGTTAGAATTCAGCTAAAAAATCATGCTCAGGAGTCAAATTTCCGACATTTCAGACATTTTGAAAACTGCAGGGGGGTTTGGGCAAAATATAACCCATCGTCGTTTACAGTAATTGGCATATTTTCGGTATGAAACGTCGTAATTTGAAACTGAAAATAGGCGCAGAGAGTTAGAATTCGGCTCAAAAATCACGCTCAGGAGTCAAATTTCCGACATTTCAGACATTTTGAAAACTGCAGGGGGGTTCGGGCAAAATATGACCCATCGCCGTTTACAGTAATTGGCATATTTTCGGTATAAAACGTCGAAATTTGAAACTGAAAATTGGTGCAAAAGTCAGAATTCGGCTGAAAAATCACGCTCAGGAGTCAAATTTCCGACATTTCTGACATTTTGAAAACTGCAGGGGGGTTTGGGCAAAATATGACCCATCGCCGTTTTCAGTAATTGGCATTTTTTCGGTATGAAACGTCGAAATTTGAAACTGAAAATAGGTGCAAAAGTCAGAATTCGGCTCAAATATCACGCTCAGGAGTCAAATTTCCGACATTTCAGACATCTTGAAAACTGCAGGGTGGTTCGGGCAAAATATGACCCATCGTCGTTTACAGTAATTGGCATATTTTTAGTATGAAACGTCGTAATTTGAAACTGAAAATAGGCGCAGAGAGTTAGAATACGGCTCAAAAATCTTGTTCAGGAGTCAAATTTCCAACATTTCAGACATTTTGAAAACTGCAGGGGGGTTTGGGCAAAATATGACCCATCGCCGTTTAGAGTAATTGGCATATTTTCGGTATGAAACGTCGTAATTTGAAACTGGAAATAGGTGCAGAGAGTCAGAATTCGGCTCAAAAATCACGCTCAGGAGTCAAATTTCCGACATTTCGGACATTTTGAAAACTGCAGGGGGGTTTGGGCAAAATATGACACATGTCCGTTTTCAGTAATTGGCATATTTTCGGTATGAAACGTCGAAATTTGAAACTGAAAATAGGTGCAAAAGTCAGAATTCGGCTCAAAAATCACGCTCAGGAGTCAAATTTCCGACATTTCAGACATTTTGAAAACTGCAGGTGGGTTCGGGCAAAATATGACCCATCGCCGTTTACAGTAATTGGCATATTTTCGGCATGAAACGTCATAATTTGAAACTGAAAATAGGCGCAGACAGTCTGAATTCGGCTCAAAAATCACGCTCAGGAGTCAAATTTCCGACATTTCAGACATTTTGAAAACTGCAGGGGGGTTTGGGGAAAATATGACCCATCGCTGTTTACAGTAATTGGTATATTTTCGGTATGAATCGTCGTAATTCGAAACTGAAAATAGGCGCAGAGAGTCAGAATTCGGCTCAAAAATCACGCTCAGGAGTCAAATTTCCGACATTTCGGACATTTTGAAAACTGCAGGGGGGCTTGGGCGAAATATGACCCATCGCCGTTTACAGTAATTGGCATATTTTCGGTATGAAACGTCGTAATTTAAAACTGAAAATAGGCGCGAAGAGTCAGAATACGGCACAAAAATCACGCTCAGGAGTCAAATTTCCGAACTTTCAGACATTTTGAAAACTGCAGGGGGGTTTGGGCAAAATATGACCCATCGCCGTTTTCAGTAATTGGCATTTTTTCGGTATGAAACGTCGTAATTTGAAACTGAAAATAGGTGCAGTGAGTTAGAATTCGGATAAAAAATCATACTCAGGAGTCAAATTTCCGACATTTCAGACATTTTGAAAACTGCAGGGGGGTTTGGGCAAAATATAACCCATCGTCGTTTACTGTAATTGGCATATTTTCGGTATGAAACGTCGTAATTTGAAACTGAAAATAGGCGCAGAGAGTTAGAATTCGGCCCAAAAATCACGCTCAAGAGTCAAATTTCCGACATTTCAGACATTTTGAAAACTGCAGGGGGGTTTGGGCAAAATATTACACATCTCCGTTTTCAGTAATTGGCATTTTTTCGGTATGAAACGTCGAAATTTGAAACTGAAAATAGGTGCAAAAGTCAGAATTCGGCTCAAATATCACGCTCAGGAGTCAAATTTCCGACATTTCAGACATTTTGAAAACTGCAGGGTGGTTCGGGCAAAATATGACCCATCGCCGTTTACAGTAATTGGCATATTTTTAGTATGAAACGTCGTAATTTGAAACTGAAAATAGGCGCAGAGAGTTAGAATACGGCTCAAAAATCTTGTTCAGGAGTCAAATTTCCAACATTTCAGACATTTTGAAAACTGCAGGGGGGTTTGGGCAAAATATGACCCATCGCCGTTTAGAGTAATTGGCATATTTTCGGTATGAAACGTCGTAATTTGAAACTGGAAATAGGTGCAGAGAGTCAGAATTCGGCTCAAAAATCACGCTCAGGAGTCAAATTTCCGACATTTCGGACATTTTGAAAACTGCAGGGGGGTTTGGGCAAAATATGACACATCTCCGTTTTCAGTAATTGGCATATTTTCGGTATGAAACGTCGAAATTTGAAACTGAAAATAGGTGCAAAAGTCAGAATTCGGCTCAAAAATCACGCTCAGGAGTCAAATTTCCGACATTTCAGACATTTTGAAAACTGCAGGGTGGTTCGGGCAAAATATGACCCATCGCCGTTTACAGTAATTGGCATATTTTTGGTATGAAACGTCATAATTTGAAACTGAAAATAGGCGCAGACAGTCTGAATTCGGCTCAAAAATCACGCTCAGGAGTCAAATTTCCGACATTTCAGACATTTTGAAAACTGCAGGGGGGTTTGGGGAAAATATGACCCATCGCTGTTTACAGTAATTGGTATATTTTCGGTATGAATCGTCGTAATTCGAAACTGAAAATAGGCGCAGAGAGTCAGAATTCGGCTCAAAAATCACGCTCAGGAGTCAAATTTCCGACATTTCGGACATTTTGAAAACTGCAGGGGGGCTTGGGCGAAATATGACCCATCGCCGTTTACAGTAATTGGCATATTTTCGGTATGAAACGTCGTAATTTAAAACTGAAAATAGGCGCGAAGAGTCAGAATACGGCACAAAAATCACGCTCAGGAGTCAAATTTCCGACATTTCAGACATTTTGAAAACTGCAGGGGGGTTTGGGCAAAATATGACCCATCGCCGTTTTCAGTAATTGGCATTTTTTCGGTATGAAACGTCGTAATTTGAAACTGAAAATAGGTGCAGAGAGTTAGAATTCGGATAAAAAATCATACTCAGGAGTCAAATTTCCGACATTTCAGACATTTTGAAAACTGCAGGGGGGTTTGGGCAAAATATAACCCATCGTCGTTTACTGTAATTGGCATATTTTCGGTATGAAACGTCGTAATTTGAAACTGAAAATAGGCGCAGAGAGTTTGAATTCGGCTCAAAAATCACGCTCAAGAGTCAAATTTCCGACATTTCAGACATTTTGAAAACTGCAGGGGGGCTTGGGCGAAATATGACCCATCGCCGTTTACAGTAATTGGCATATTTTCGGTATGAAACGTCGTAATTTAAAACTGAAAATAGGCGCAGAGAGTTAGAATTCGGCTCAAAAATCACGCTCAAGAGTCAAATTTCCGACATTTCGGACATTTTGAAAACTGCAGGGGGGCTTGGGCGAAATATGACCCATCGCCGTTTACAGTAATTGGCATATTTTCGGTATGAAACGTCGTAATTTAAAACTGAAAATAGGCGCGAAGAGTCAGAATACGGCACAAAAATCACGCTCAGGAGTCAAATTTCCGAACTTTCAGACATTTTGAAAACTGCAGGGGGGTTTGGGCAAAATATGACCCATCGCCGTTTTCAGTAATTGGCATTTTTTCGGTATGAAACGTCGTAATTTGAAACTGAAAATAGGTGCAGAGAGTTAGAATTCGGATAAAAAATCATACTCAGGAGTCAAATTTCCGACATTTCAGACATTTTGAAAACTGCAGGGGGGTTTGGGCAAAATATAACCCATCGTCGTTTACTGTAATTGGCATATTTTCGGTATGAAACGTCGTAATTTGAAACTGAAAATAGGCGCAGAGAGTTAGAATTCGGCTCAAAAATCACGCTCAAGAGTCAAATTTCCGACATTTCAGACATTTTGAAAACTGCAGGGGGGTTTGGGCAAAATATTACACATCTCCGTTTTCAGTAATTGGCATTTTTTCGGTATGAAACGTCGAAATTTGAAACTGAAAATAGGTGCAAAAGTCAGAATTCGGCTCAAATATCACGCTCAGGAGTCAAATTTCCGACATTTCAGACATTTTGAAAACTGCAGGGTGGTTCGGGCAAAATATGACCCATCGCCGTTTACAGTAATTGGCATATTTTTAGTATGAAACGTCGTAATTTGAAACTGAAAATAGGCGCAGAGAGTTAGAATACGGCTCAAAAATCTTGTTCAGGAGTCAAATTTCCAACATTTCAGACATTTTGAAAACTGCAGGGGGGTTTGGGCAAAATATGACCCATCGCCGTTTAGAGTAATTGGCATATTTTCGGTATGAAACGTCGTAATTTGAAACTGGAAATAGGTGCAGAGAGTCAGAATTCGGCTCAAAAATCACGCTCAGGAGTCAAATTTCCGACATTTCGGACATTTTGAAAACTGCAGGGGGGTTTGGGCAAAATATGACACATCTCCGTTTTCAGTAATTGGCATATTTTCGGTATGAAACGTCGAAATTTGAAACTGAAAATAGGTGCAAAAGTCAGAATTCGGCTCAAAAATCACGCTCAGGAGTCAAATTTCCGACATTTCAGACATTTTGAAAACTGCAGGGTGGTTCGGGCAAAATATGACCCATCGCCGTTTACAGTAATTGGCATATTTTTGGTATGAAACGTCATAATTTGAAACTGAAAATAGGCGCAGACAGTCTGAATTCGGCTCAAAAATCACGCTCAGGAGTCAAATTTCCGACATTTCAGACATTTTGAAAACTGCAGGGGGGTTTGGGGAAAATATGACCCATCGCTGTTTACAGTAATTGGTATATTTTCGGTATGAATCGTCGTAATTCGAAACTGAAAATAGGCGCAGAGAGTCAGAATTCGGCTCAAAAATCACGCTCAGGAGTCAAATTTCCGACATTTCGGACATTTTGAAAACTGCAGGGGGGCTTGGGCGAAATATGACCCATCGCCGTTTACAGTAATTGGCATATTTTCGGTATGAAACGTCGTAATTTAAAACTGAAAATAGGCGCGAAGAGTCAGAATACGGCACAAAAATCACGCTCAGGAGTCAAATTTCCGACATTTCAGACATTTTGAAAACTGCAGGGGGGTTTGGGCAAAATATGACCCATCGCCGTTTTCAGTAATTGGCATTTTTTCGGTATGAAACGTCGTAATTTGAAACTGAAAATAGGTGCAGAGAGTTAGAATTCGGATAAAAAATCATACTCAGGAGTCAAATTTCCGACATTTCAGACATTTTGAAAACTGCAGGGGGGTTTGGGCAAAATATAACCCATCGTCGTTTACAGTAATTGGCATATTTTCGGTATGAAACGTCGTAATTTGAAACTGAAAATAGGCGCAGAGAGTTAGAATTCGGCTCAAAAATCACGCTCAAGAGTCAAATTTCCGACATTTCAGACATTTTGAAAACTGCCGGGGGGTTTGGGCAAAATATTACACATCTCCGTTTTCAGTAATTGGCATATTTTCGGTATGAAACGTCGAAATTTGAAACTGAAAATAGGTGCAAAAGTCAGAATTCGGCTCAAAAATCACGCTCAGGAGTCAAATTTCCGACATTTCAGACATTTTGAAAACTGCAGGGTGGTTCGGGCAAAATATGACCCATCGCCGTTTACAGTAATTGGCATATTTTCAGTATGAAACGTCGTAATTTGAAACTGAAAATAGGCGCAGAGAGTTAGAATACGGCTCAAAAATCTTGCTCAGGAGTCAAATTTCCAACATTTCTGACATTTTGAAAACTGCAGAGGGGTTTGGGCAAAATATGACCCATCGCCGTTTAGAGTAATTGGCATATTTTCGGTATGAAACGTCGTAATTTGAAACTGGAAATAGGTGCAGAGAGTCAGAATTCGGCTCAAAAATCACGCTCAGGAGTCAAATTTCCGACATTTCGGACATTTTGAAAACTGCAGGGGGGTTTGGGCAAAATATGACACATCTCCGTTTTCAGTAATTGGCATATTTTCGGTATGAAACGTCGAAATTTGAAACTGAAAATAGGTGCAAAAGTCAGAATTCGGCTCAAAAATCACGCTCAGGAGTCAAATTTCCGACATTTCGGACATTTTGAAAACTGCAGGGGGGTTCGGGCAAAATATGACCCATCGCCGTTTACAGTAATTGGCATATTTTCGGTATGAAACGTCATAATTTGAAACTGAAAATAGGCGCAGACAGTCAGAATTCGGCTCAAAAATCACGCTCAGGAGTCAAATTTCCGACATTTCAGACATTTTGAAAACTGCAGGGGGGTTTGGGGAAAATATGACCCATCGCTGTTTACAGTAATTGGTATATTTTCGGTATGAATCATCGTAATTCGAAACTGAAAATAGGCGCAGAGAGTCAGAATTCGGCTTAAAAATCACGCTCAGGAGTCAAATTTCCGACATTTCAAACATTTTGAAAACTGCAGGGGGGCTTGGTCAAAATATGACCCATCGCCGTTTACAGTAATTGGCATATTTTCGGTATGAAACGTCGTAATTTAAAACTGAAAATAGGCGCGAAGAGTCAGAATACGGCACAAAAATCACGCTCAGGAGTCAAATTTCCGACATTTCAGACATTTTGAAAACTGCAGGGGGGTTTGGGCAAAATATGACCCATCGCCGTTTTCAGTAATTGGCATTTTTTCGGTATGAAACGTCGTAATTTGAAACTGAAAATAGGTGCAGAGAGTTAGAATTCGGCTAAAAAATCATGCTCAGGAGTCAAATTTCCGACATTTCAGACATTTTCAAAACTGCAGGGGGGTTTGGGCAAAATATAACCCATCGCCGTTTACAGTAATTGGCATATTTTCGGTATGAAACGTCGTAATTTGAAACTGAAAATAGGCGCAGAGAGTTAGAATTCGGCTCAAAAATCACGCTCAGGAGTCAAATTTCCGACATTTCAGACATTTTGAAAACTGCAGGGGGGTTTGGGCAAAATATTACACATCTCCGTTTTCAGTAATTGGCATATTTTCGGTATGAAACGTCGAAATTTGAAACTGAAAATAGGTGCAAAAGTCAGAATTCGGCTCAAAAATCACGCTCAGGAGTCAAATTTCCGACATTTCAGACATTTTGAAAACTGCAGGGGGGTTCGGGCAAAATATGACCCATCGCCGTTTACAGTAATTGGCATATTTTCGGTATAAAACGTCGAAATTTGAAACTGAAAATTGGTGCAAAAGTCAGAATTCGGCTCAAAAATCACGCTCAGGAGTCAAATTTCCGACATTTCAGACATGTTGAAAACTGCAGGGGGGTTTGGGCAAAATATGACCCATCGCCGTTTTCAGTAATTGGCATTTTTTCGGTATGAAACGTCGAAATTTAAAACTGAAAATAGGTGCAAAAGTCAGAATTCGGCTCAAAAATCACGCTCAGGAGTCAAATTTCCGATATTTCAGACATTTTGAAAACTGCAGGGTGGTTCGGGCAAAATATGACCCATCGCCGTTTACAGTAATTGGCATTTTTTCGGTATGAAACTTCGTAATTTGAAACTGAAAATAGGCGCAGAGAGTTAGAATACGGCTCAAAAATCTTGCTCAGGAGTCAAATTTCCAACATTTCAGACATTTTAAAAACTGTAGGGGGGTTTGGGCAAAATATGACCCATCGCCGTTTTCAGTAATTGGCATATTTTCGGTATGAAACGTCGAAATTTGAAACTGAAAATAGGTGCAAAAGTCAGAATTCGGCTAAAAAATCCCGCTCAGGAGTCAAATTTCCGACATTTCAGACATTTTGAAAACTGCAGGGGGGTTCGGGCAAAATATGACCCATCGCCGTTTACAGTAATTGGCATATTTTCGGTATAAAACGTCGAAATTTGAAACTGAAAATTGGTGCAAAAGTCAGAATTCGGCTCAAAAATCACGCTCAGGAGTCAAATTTCCGACATTTCAGACATTTTGAAAACTGCAGGGGGGTTTGGGCAATATATGACCCATCGCCGTTTTCAGTAATTGGCATTTTTTCGGTATGAAACGTCGAAATTTGAAACTGAAAATAGGTGCAAAAGTCAGAATTCGGCTCAAAAATCACGCTCAGGATTCAAATTTCCGACATTTCAGACATTTTGAAAACTGCAGGGTGGTTCGGGCAAAATATGACCCATCGCCGTTTACAGTAATTGGCATATTTTCGGTATGAAACGTCGTAATTTGAAACTGAAAATAGGCGCAGAGAGTTAGAATACGGCTCAAAAATCTTGCTCAGGAGTCAAATTTCCAACATTTCAGACATTTTGAAAACTGCAGGGGGGTTTGGGCAAAATATGACCCATCGCCGTTTACAGTAATTGGCATATTTTCGGTATGAAACGTTGTAATTTGAAACTGAAAATAGGCGCAGAGAGTCAGAATTCGGCCCAAAAATAACGCTCAGGAGTCAAATTTCCGACATTTCAGACATTTTGAAAACTGCAGGGGGGGTTTGGGCAAAATATGACCCATCGCTGTTTACAGTAATTGGTATATTTTCGGAATGAATCGTCGTAATTTGAAACTGAAAATAGGCGCAGAGAGTCAGAATTCGGCTCAAAAATCATGCTCAGGAGTCAAATTTCCGACATTTCGGACATTTTGAAAACTGCAGGGGGGTTTGGGCAAAATATGACCCATCGCCGTTTAGAGTAATTGGCATATTTTCGGTATGAAACGTCGTAATTTGAAACTGGAAATAGGTGCAGAGAGTCAGAATTCGGCTCAAAAATCACGCTCAGGAGTCAAATTTCCGACATTTCGGACATTTTGAAAACTGCAGGGGGGTTTGGGCAAAATATGACACATCTCCGTTTTCAGTAATTGGCATATTTTCGGTATGAAACGTCGAAATTTGAAACTGAAAATAGGTGCAAAAGTCAGAATTCGGCTCAAAAATCACGCTCAGGAGTCAAATTTCCGACATTTCAGACATTTTGAAAACTGCAGGGGGGTTCGGGCAAAATATGACCCATCGCCGTTTACAGTAATTGGCATATATTCGGCATGAAACGTCGTAATTTGAAACTGAAAATAGGCGCAGACAGTCAGAATTCGGCTCAAAAATCACGCTCAGGAGTCAAATTTCCGACATTTCAGACATTTTGAAAACTGCAGGGGGGTTTGGGGAAAATATGACCCATCGCTGTTTACAGTCATTGGTATATTTTCGGTATGAATCGTCGTAATTCGAAACTGAAAATAGGCGCAGAGAGTCAGAATTCGGCTCAAAAATCACGCTCAGGAGTCAAATTTCCGACATTTCGGACATTTAGAAAACTGCAGGGGGGTTTGGGCAAAATATGACCCATCGCCGTTAACAGTAATTGGCATATTTTCGGTATGAAACGTCGTAATTTGAAACTGAAAATAGGCGCAGACAGTCAGAATTCGGCTCAAAAATCACGCTCAGGAGTCAAATTTCCGACATTTCAGACATTTTGAAAACTGCAGCGGGGTTTGGGGAAAATATGACCCATCGCTGTTTACAGTAATTGGTATATTTTCGGTATGAATCGTCGTAATTCGAAACTGAAAATAGGCGCAGAGAGTCAGAATTCGGCTCATAAATCACGCTCAGGAGTCAAATTTCCGACATTTCGGACATTTAGAAAACTGCAGGGGGGTTTGGGCAAAATATGACCCATCGCCGTTTACAGTAATTGGCATATTTTCGGTATGAAACGTCGTAATTTAAAACTGAAAATAGGCGCGAAGAGTCAGAATACGGCACAAAAATCACGCTCAGGAGTCAAATTTCCGACATTTCAGACATTTTGAAAACTGCAGGGGGGTTTGGGCAAAATATGACCCATCGCCGTTTTCAGTAATTGGCATTTTTTCGGTATGAAACGTCGTAATTTGAAACTGAAAATAGGTGCAGAGAGTTAGAATTCGGCTAAAAAATCATGCTCAGGAGTCAAATTTCCGACATTTCAGACATTTTGAAAACTGCAGGGGGGTTTGGGCAAAATATTACACATCTCCGTTTTCAGTAATTGGCATATTTTCGGTATGAAACGTCGAAATTTGAAACTGAAAATAGGTGCAAAAGTCAGAATTCGGCTCAAAAATCACGCTCAGGAGTCAAATTTCCGACATTTCAGACATTTTGAAAACTGCAGGGGGGTTCGGGCAAAATATGACCCATCGCCGTTTACAGTAATTGGCATATTTTCGGTATAAAACGTCGAAATTTGAAACTGAAAATTGGTGCAAAAGTCAGAATTCGGCTCAAAAATCACGCTCAGGAGTCAAATTTCCGACATTTCAGACATGTTGAAAACTGCAGGGGGGTTTGGGCAAAATATGACCCATCGCCGTTTTCAGTAATTGGCATTTTTTCGGTATGAAACGTCGAAATTTAAAACTGAAAATAGGTGCAAAAGTCAGAATTCGGCTCGAAAATCACGCTCAGGAGTCAAATTTCCGATATTTCAGACATTTTGAAAACTGCAGGGTGGTTCGGGCAAAATATGACCCATCGCCGTTTACAGTAATTGGCATTTTTTCGGTATGAAACTTCGTAATTTGAAACTGAAAATAGGCGCAGAGAGTTAGAATACGGCTCAAAAATCTTGCTCAGGAGTCAAATTTCCAACATTTCAGACATTTTAAAAACTGTAGGGGGGTTTGGGCAAAATATGACCCATCGCCGTTTTCAGTAATTGGCATATTTTCGGTATGAAACGTCGAAATTTGAAACTGAAAATAGGTGCAAAAGTCAGAATTCGGCTAAAAAATCCCGCTCAGGAGTCAAATTTCCGACATTTCAGACATTTTGAAAACTGCAGGGGGGTTCGGGCAAAATATGACCCATCGCCGTTTACAGTAATTGGCATATTTTCGGTATAAAACGTCGAAATTTGAAACTGAAAATTGGTGCAAAAGTCAGAATTCGGCTCAAAAATCACGCTCAGGAGTCAAATTTCCGACATTTCAGACATTTTGAAAACTGCAGGGGGGTTTGGGCAATATATGACCCATCGCCGTTTTCAGTAATTGGCATTTTTTCGGTATGAAACGTCGAAATTTGAAACTGAAAATAGGTGCAAAAGTCAGAATTCGGCTCAAAAATCACGCTCAGGATTCAAATTTCCGACATTTCAGACATTTTGAAAACTGCAGGGTGGTTCGGCCAAAATATGACCCATCGCCGTTTACAGTAATTGGCATATTTTCGGTATGAAACGTCGTAATTTGAAACTGAAAATAGGCGCAGAGAGTTAGAATACGGCTCAAAAATCTTGCTCAGGAGTCAAATTTCCAACATTTCAGACATTTTGAAAACTGCAGGGGGGTTTGGGCAAAATATGACCCATCGCCGTTTACAGTAATTGGCATATTTTCGGTATGAAACGTCGTAATTTGAAACTGAAAATAGGCGCAGAGAGTCAGAATTCGGCCCAAAAATAACGCTCAGGAGTCAAATTTCCGACATTTCAGACATTTTGAAAACTGCAGGGGGGGTTTGGGCAAAATATGACCCATCGCTGTTTACAGTTATTGGTATATTTTCGGAATGAATCGTCGTAATTTGAAACTGAAAATAGGCGCAGAGAGTCAGAATTCGGCTCAAAAATCATGCTCAGGAGTCAAATTTCCGACATTTCGGACATTTTGAAAACTGCAGGGGGGTTTGGGCAAAATATGACCCATCGCCGTTTAGAGTAATTGGCATATTTTCGGTATGAAACGTCGTAATTTGAAACTGGAAATAGGTGCAGAGAGTCAGAATTCGGCTCAAAAATCACGCTCAGGAGTCAAATTTCCGACATTTCGGACATTTTGAAAACTGCAGGGGGGTTTGGGCAAAATATGACACATCTCCGTTTTCAGTAATTGGCATATTTTCGGTATGAAACGTCGAAATTTGAAACTGAAAATAGGTGCAAAAGTCAGAATTCGGCTCAAAAATCACGCTCAGGAGTCAAATTTCCGACATTTCAGACATTTTGAAAACTGCAGGGGGGTTTGGGGAAAATATGACCCATCGCTGTTTACAGTCATTGGTATATTTTCGGTATGAATCGTCGTAATTCGAAACTGAAAATAGGCGCAGAGAGTCAGAATTCGGCTCAAAAATCACGCTCAGGAGTCAAATTTCCGACATTTCGGACATTTAGAAAACTGCAGGGGGGTTTGGGCAAAATATGACCCATCGCCGTTAACAGTAATTGGCATATTTTCGGTATGAAACGTTGTAATTTGAAACTGAAAATAGGCGCAGACAGTCAGAATTCGGCTCAAAAATCACGCTCAGGAGTCAAATTTCCGACATTTCGGACATTTTGAAAACTGCAGGGGGGTTTGGGGAAAATATGACCCATCGCTGTTTACAGTAATTGGTATATTTTCGGTATGAATCGTCGTAATTCGAAACTGAAAATAGGCGCAGAGAGTCAGAATTCGGCTCAAAAATCACGCTCAGGAGTCAAATTTCCGACATTTCGGACATTTAGAAAACTGCAGGGGGGTTTGGGCAAAATATGACCCATCGCCGTTTACAGTAATTGGCATATTTTCGGTATGAAACGTCGTAATTTAAAACTGAAAATAGGCGCGAAGAGTCAGAATACGGCACAAAAATCACGCTCAGGAGTCAAATTTCCGACATTTCAGACATTTTGAAAACTGCAGGGGGGTTTGGGCAAAATATGACCCATCGCCGTTTTCAGTAATTGGCATTTTTTCGGTATGAAACGTCGTAATTTGAAACTGAAAATAGGTGCAGAGAGTTAGAATTCGGCTAAAAAATCATGCTCAGGAGTCAAATTTCCGACATTTCAGACATTTTGAAAACTGCAGGGGGGTTTGGGCAAAATATAACCCATCGCCGTTTACAGTAATTGGCATATTTTCGGTATGAAACGTCGTAATTTGAAACTGAAAATAGGCGCAGAGAGTTAGAATTCGGCTCAAAAATCACGCTCAGGAGTCAAATTTCCGACATTTCAGACATTTTGAAAACTGCAGGGGGGTTTGGGCAAAATATTACACATCTCCGTTTTCAGTAATTGGCATATTTTCGGTATGAAACGTCGAAATTTGAAACTGAAAATAGGTGCAAAAGTCAGAATTCGGCTCAAAAATCACGCTCAGGAGTCAAATTTCCGACATTTCAGACATTTTGAAAACTGCAGGGGGGTTCGGGCAAACTATGACCCATCGCCGTTTACAGTAATTGGCATATTTTCGGTATAAAACGTCGAAATTTGAAACTGAAAATTGGTGCAAAAGTCAGAATTCGGCTCAAAAATCACGCTCAGGAGTCAAATTTCCGACATTTCAGACATTTGGAAAACTGCAGGTGGGTTTGGGCAAAATATGACCCATCGCCGTTTTCAGTAATTGGCATTTTTTCGGTATGAAACGTCGAAATTTGAAACTGAAAATAGGTGCAAAAGTCAGAATTCGGCTCAAAAATCACGCTCAGGAGTCAAATTTCCGACATTTCAGACATTTTGAAAACTGCAGGGTGGTTCGGGCAAAATATGACCCATCGCCGTTTACAGTAATTGGCATATTTTCGGTATGAAACGTCGTAATTTGAAACTGAAAATAGGCGCAGAGAGTTAGAAAACGGCTCAAAAATCTTGCTCAGGAGTCAAATTTCCAACATTTCAGACATTTTGAAAACTGCAGGGGGGTTTGGGCAAAATATGACCCATCGCCGTTTACAGTAATTGGTATATTTTCGGTATGAATCGTCGTAATTCGAAACTGAAAATAGGCGCAGAGAGTCAGAATTCGGCTCAAAAATCACGCTCAGGAGTCAAATTTCCGACATTTCAGACATTTTGAAAACTGCAGGGGGGTTTGGGCAAAATATAACCCATCGCCGTTTACAGTAATTGGCATATTTTCGGTATGAAACGTCGTAATTTGAAACTGAAAATAGGCGCAGAGAGTTAGAATTCGGCTCAAAAATCACGCTTAGGAGTCAAATTTCCGACATTTCAGACATTTTGAAAACTGCAGGGGGGTTTGGGCAAAATATTACACATCTCCGTTTTCAGTAATTGGCATATTTTCGGTATGAAACGTCGAAATTTGAAACTGAAAATAGGTGCAAGTCATAATTCGGCTCAAAAATCACGCTCAGGAGTCAAATTTCCGACATTTCAGACATTTTGAAAACTGCAGGGGGGTTTGGGCAATATATGACCCATCGCCGTTTTCAGTAATTGGCATTTTTTCGGTATGAAACGTCGAAATTTGAAACTGAAAATAGGTGCAAAAGTCAGAATTCGGCTCAAAAATCACGCTCAGGATTCAAATTTCCGACATTTCAGACATTTTGAAAACTGCAGGGTGGTTCGGGCAAAATATGACCCATCGCCGTTTACAGTAATTGGCATATTTTCGGTATGAAACGTCGTAATGTGAAACTGAAAATAGGCGCAGAGAGTTAGAATACGGCTCAAAAATCTTGCTCAGGAGTCAAATTTCCAACATTTCAGACATTTTGAAAACTGCAGGGGGGTTTGGGCAAAATATGACCCTTCGCCGTTTACAGTAATTGGCATATTTTCGGTATGAAACGTCGTAATTTGAAACTGAAAATAGGCGCAGAGAGTCAGAATTCGGCCCAAAAATAACGCTCAGGAGTCAAATTTCCGACATTTCAGACATTTTGAAAACTGCAGGGGGGGTTTGGGCAAAATATGACCCATCGCTGTTTACAGTAATTGGTATATTTTCGGAATGAATCGTCGTAATTTGAAACTGAAAATAGGCGCAGAGAGTCAGAATTCGGCTCAAAAATCATGCTCAGGAGTCAAATTTCCGACATTTCGGACATTTTGAAAACTGCAGGGGGGTTTGGGCAAAATATGACCCATCGCCGTTTAGAGTAATTGGCATATTTTCGGTATGAAACGTCGTAATTTGAAACTGGAAATAGGTGCAGAGAGTCAGAATTCGGCTCAAAAATCACGCTCAGGAGTCAAATTTCCGACATTTCGGACATTTTGAAAACTGCAGGGGAGTTTGGGCAAAATATGACACATCTCCGTTTTCAGTAATTGGCATATTTTCGGTATGAAACGTCGAAATTTGAAACTGAAAATAGGTGCAAAAGTCAGAATTCGGCTCAAAAATCACGCTCAGGAGTCAAATTTCCGACATTTCAGACATTTTGAAAACTGCAGGGGGGTTCGGGCAAAATATGACCCATCGCCGTTTACAGTAATTGGCATATTTTCGGTATGAAACGTCGTAATTTGAAACTGAAAATAGGCGCAGACAGTCAGAATTCGGCTCAAAAATCACGCTCAGGAGTCAAATTTCCGACATTTCAGACATTTTGAAAACTGCAGGGGGGTTTGGGGAAAATATGACCCATCGCTGTTTACAGTCATTGGTATATTTTCGGTATGAATCGTCGTAATTCGAAACTGAAAATAGGCGCAGAGAGTCAGAATTCGGCTCAAAAATCACGCTCAGGAGTCAAATTTCCGACATTTCGGACATTTAGAAAACTGCAGGGGGGTTTGGGCAAAATATGACCCATCGCCGTTAACAGTAATTGGCATATTTTCGGTATGAAACGTCGTAATTTGAAACTGAAAATAGGCGCAGACAGTCAGAATTCGGCTCAAAAATCACGCTCAGGAGTCAAATTTCCGACATTTCAGACATTTTGAAAACTGCAGGGGGGTTTGGGGAAAATATGACCCATCGCTGTTTACAGTAATTGGTATATTTTCGGTATGAATCGTCGTAATTCGAAACTGAAAATAGGCGCAGAGAGTCAGAATTCGGCTCAAAAATCACGCTCAGGAGTCAAATTTCCGACATTTCGGACATTTAGAAAACTGCAGGGGGGTTTGGGGAAAATATGACCCATCGCCGTTAACAGTAATTGGCATATTTTCGGTATAAAACGTCGAAATTTGAAACTGAAAATTGGTGCAAAAGTCAGAATTCGGCTCAAAAATCACGCTCAGGAGTCAAATTTCCGACATTTCAGACATTTGGAAAACTGCAGGGGGGTTTGGGCAAAATATGACCCATCGCCGTTTTCAGTAATTGGCATTTTTTCGGTATGAAACGTCGAAATTTGAAACTGAAAATAGGTGCAAAAGTCAGAATTCGGCTCAAAAATCACGCTCAGGAGTCAAATTTCCGACATTTCAGACATTTTGAAAACTGCAGGGTGGTTCGGGCAAAATATGATCCATCGCCGTTTACAGTAATTGGCATATTTTCGGTATGAAACGTCGTAATTTGAAACTGAAAATAGGCGCAGAGAGTTAGAAAACGGCTCAAAAATCTTGCTCAGGAGTCAAATTTCCAACATTTCAGACATTTTGAAAACTGCAGGGGGGTTTGGGCAAAATATGACCCATCGCCGTTTACAGTAATTGGTATATTTTCGGTGTGAATCGTCGTAATTCGAAACTGAAAATAGGCGCAGAGAGTCAGAATTCGGCTCAAAAATCACGCTCAGGAGTCAAATTTCCGACATTTCAGACATTTTGAAAACTGCAGGGGGGTTTGGGCAAAATATGACCCATCGCCGTTTTCAGTAATTGGCATTTTTTCGGTATGAAACGTCGTAATTTGAAACTGAAAATAGGTGCAGAGAGTTAGAATTCGGCTAAAAAATCATGCTCAGGAGTCAAATTTCCGACATTTCAGACATTTTGAAAACTGCAGGGGGGTTTGGGCAAAATATAACCCATCGCCGTTTACAGTAATTGGCATATTTTCGGTATGAAACGTCGTAATTTGAAACTGAAAATAGGCGCAGAGAGTTAGAATTCGGCTCAAAAATCACGCTCAGGAGTCAAATTTCCGACATTTCAGACATTTTGAAAACTGCAGGGGGGTTTGGGCAAAATATTACACATCTCCGTTTTCAGTAATTGGCATATTTTCGGTATGAAACGTCGAAATTTGAAACTGAAAATAGGTGCAAAAGTCATAATTCGGCTCAAAAATCACGCTCAGGAGTCAAATTTCCGACATTTCAGACATTTTGAAAACTGCAATGGGGTTCGGGCAAAATATGACCCATCGCCGTTTACAGTAATTGGCATATTTTCGGTATAAAACGTCGAAATTTGAAACTGAAAATTGGTGCAAAAGTCAGAATTCGGCTCAAAAATCACGCTCAGGATAAAATTTCCGACATTTCAGACATTTTGAAAACTGCAGGGGGGTTTGGGCAAAATATGACCCATCGCCGTTTTCAGTAATTGGCATTTTTTCGGTATGAAACGTCGAAATTTGAAACTGAAAATAGGTGCAAAAGTCAGAATTCGGCTCAAAAATCACGCTCAGGAGTCAAATTTCCGACATTTCAGACATTTTGAAAACTGCAGGGTGGTTCGGGCAAAATATGACCCATCGCCGTTTACAGTAATTGGCATATTTTCGGTATGAAACGTCGTAATTTGAAACTGAAAATATGCGCAGAGAGTTAGAAAACGGCTCAAAAATCTTGCTCAGGAGTCAAATTTCCAACATTTCAGACATTTTGAAAACTGCAGGGGGGTTTGGGCAAAATATAACCCATCGCAGTTTACAGTAATTGGCATATTTTCGGTATGAAACTTGTAATTTGAAACTGAAAATAGGCGCAGAGAGTCAGAATTCTGCTCAAAAATCACGACCAGGAGTCAAATTTCCGACATTTCAGACATTTTGAAAACTGCAGGGGGGTTTGGGCAAAATATGACCCATCGCCGTTTTCATTAATTGGCATTTTTTCGGTATGAAACGTCGTAATATGAAAATGAAAATAGGTGCAGAGAGTCAAAATTCGGCTCGAAAATCACGCTCAGGAGTCAAATTTCCGACATTTCGGACATTTTGAAAACTGGAGGGGGGTTTGGCCAAAATATGACACATCTACGTTTTAAGTAATTGGCATATTTTCGGTATGAAACGTCGAAATTTTTAACTGAAAATAGGTGCAAAAGTCAGAATTCGGCTCAAAAATCACGCTCAGGAGTCAAATTTCCGACATTTCAGACATTTTGAAAACTGCAGGGTGGTTCGGGCAAAATATGACCCATCGCCGTTTAGAGTAATTGGCATATTTTCGGTATAAAACGTCGTAATTTGAAACTGAAAATAGGCGCAGAGAGTCAGAATACGGCTCAAAAATCTTGACAGGAGTCAAATTTCCAACATTTCAGACATTTTGAAAACTGCAGGGGGGTTCGGGCAAAATATGACCCATCGCCGTTTACAGTAATTGGCATATTTTCGGTATGAAACGTCGTAATTTGAAACTGAAAATAGGCGCAGAAAGTCAGAATTCGGCTCGAAAATCACGCTCAGGAGTCAAATTTCCGACATTTCAGACATTTTGAAAACTGCAGGAGGGTTTGGGCAAAATATGACCCATCGCTGTTTATAGTAATTGGCATATTTTCGGTATGAAACGTCGTAATTTGAAACTGAAAATAGGCGCAGAGAGTCAGAATTCGGCTCAAAAATCACGATCAGGAGTCAAATTTCCTACATTTCGGACATTTTGAAAACTGCAGGGGGGTTTGGGCAAAATATGACACATTTCCGTTTTCAGTAATTGGCATATTTTCGGTATGAAACGTCGAAATTTGAAATTGAAAATAGGAGCAAAAGTCAGAATTCGGCTCAAAAATCACGCTCAGGAGTCAAATTTCCGACATTTCAGACATTTTGAAAACTGCGGGGGGGTTTGGGCAAAATATTACACATCTCCGTTTTCAGTAATTGGCATATTTTCGGTATGAAACGTCGAAATTTGAAACTGAAAATAGGTGCAAAAGTCAGAATTCGGTTCAAAAATCACGCTCAGGAGTCAAATTTCCGACATTTCAGACACTTTACAAACTGCAGGGGGGTTCGGGCAAAATATGACCCATCGCCGTTTACAGTAATTGGCATATTTTCGGTATGAAACGTCGTAATTTGAAACTGAAAATAGGCGCAGACAGTCAGAATTCGGCTCAAAAATCACGCTCAGGAGTCAAATTTCCGATATTTCAGACATTTTGAAAACTGCAGGGGGGTTTGGGGAAAATATGACCCATCGCTGTTTACAGTAATTGGTATATTTTCGGTATGAATCGTCGTAATTTGAAACTGAAAATAGGCGCAGAGAGTCAGAATTCGGCTCAAAAATCACGCTCAGGAGTCAAATTTCCGACATTTCGGACATTTTGAAAACTGCAGGGGGGTTTGGGCAAAATATGACCCATCGCCGTTTACAGTAATTGGCATATTTTCGGTATGAAATGTCGTAATTTAAAACTGAAAATAGGCGCGAAGAGTCAGAATACGGCACAAAAATCACGCTCAGGAGTCAAATTTCCGACATTTCAGACATTTTGAAAACTGCAGGGGGGTTTGGGCAAAATATGACCCATCGCCGTTTACAGTAATTGTCATATTTTCGGTATGAAACGTCGTAATTTGAAACTGAAAATAGGCGCAGAGAGTTAGAATTCGGCTCAAAAATCACGCTCAGGAGTCAAATTTCCGACATTTCAGACATTTTGAAAACTGCAGGGGGGTTTGGGCAAAATATTACACATCTCCGTTTTCAGTAATTGGCATATTTTCGGTATGAAACGTCGAAATTTGAAACTGAAAATAGGTGCAAAAGTCAGAATTCGGCTCAAAAATCACGCTCAGGAGTCAAATTTCCGACATTTCAGACATTTTGAAAACTGCAGGGGGGTTTCGGCAAAATATGACCCATCGCCGTTTTCAGTAATTGGCATTTTTTCGGTATGAAACGTCGTAATTTGAAACTGAAAATAGGCGCAGAGAGTCAGAATTCGGCTAAAAAATCACGCTCATTAGTCAAATTTCCGACATTTCAGACATTTTGAAAACTGCAGGAGGGTTTGGGCAAAATATGACCCATCGCCGTTTACAGTAATTGGCATATTTTCGGTATGAAACGTCGTAATTTGAAACTGAAAATAGGCGCAGAGAGTCAGAATTCGGCTCAAAAATAACGCTCAGGAGTCAAATTTTCGACATTTCAGACATTTTGAAAACTGCAGGGGGGTTTGGGCAAAATATGACCTATCGCCGTTTTCAGTAATTGGCATTTTTTCGGTATGAAACGTCGTAATTTAAAACTGAAAATAGGCGCGAAGAGTCAGAATACGGCACAAAAATCACGCTCAGGAGTCAAATTTCCGACATTTCAGACATTTTGAAAACTGCAGGGGGGTTTGGGGAAAATATGACCCATCGCTGTTTACAGTAATTGGTATATTTTCGGTATGAATCTTCGTAATTTGAAACTGAAAATAGGCGCAGAGAGTCAGAATTCGGCTCAAAAATCACGCTCAGGAGTCAAATTTCCGACATTTCGGACATTTTGAAAACTGCAGGGGGGTTTGGGCAAAATATGACCCATCGCCGTTTACAGTAATTGGCATATTTTCGGTATGAAACTTCGTAATTTGAAACTGAAAATAGGTGCAGAGAGTTAGAATTCGGCTCAAAAATAATGCCAGGAGTCAAATTTCCGACATTTCAGACATTTTGAAAACTGCAGGGGGGTTTGGGCAAAATATGACCCATCGCCGTTTACAGTAATTGGCATATTTTCGGTATGAAACGTCGTAATTTAAAACTGAAAATAGGCGCGAAGAGTCAGAATACGGCACAAAAATCACGCTCAGGAGTCAAATTTCCGACATTTCAGACATTTTGAAAACTGCAGGGGGGTTTGGGCAAAATATGACCCATCGCCGTTTACAGTAATTGGCATATTTTCGGTATGAAACGTCGTAATTTGAAACTGAAAATAGGCGCAGAGAGTTAGAATTCGGCTCAAAAATCACGCTCAGGAGTCAAATTTCCGACATTTCAGACATTTTGTAAACTGCAAGGGGGTTTGGGCAAAATATTACACATCTCCGTTTTCAGTAATTGGCATATTTTCATTATGAAACGTCGAAATTTGAAACTGAAAATAGGTGCAAAAGTCAGAATTCGGTTAAAAAATCACGCTCAGGAGTCAAATTTCCGACATTTCAGACATTTTGAAAACTGCAGGGGGGTTCGGGCAAAATATGACCCATCACCGTTTACAGTAATTGGCATATTTTCGGTATGAAACGTCGAAATTTGAAACTGAAAATAGGTGCAAAAGTCAGAATTCGGCTCAAAAATCACGCTCAGGAGTCAAATTTCCGACATTTCAGACATTTTGAAAACTGCAGGGGGGTTTGGGCAAAATATGACCCATCGCCGTTTTCAGTAATTGGCATTTTTTCGGTATGAAACGTCGTAATTTGAAACTGAAAATAGGCGCAGAGAGTCAGGATTCGGCTAAAAAATCACGCTCAGGAGTCAAATTTCCGACATTTCAGACATTTTGAAAACTGCAGGAGGGTTTGGGCAAAATATGACCCATCGCCGTTTACAGTAATTGGCATATTTTCGGTACGAAACGTCGTAATTTGAAACTGAAAATAGGCGCAGAGAGTCAGAATTCGGCTCAAAAATAACGCTCAGGAGTCAAATTTCCGACATTTCAGACATTTTGAAAACTGCAGGGGGGTTTGGGCAAAATATGACCTATCGCCGTTTTCAGTAATTGGCATTTTTTCGGTATGAAACGTCGTAATTTGAAAATGAAAATAGGTGCAGAGAGTCAGAATTCGGCTCGAAAATCACGCTCAGGAGTCAAATTTCCGACATTTTGGACATTTTGAAAACTGCAGGGGGGTTCGGGCGAAATATGACCCATCGCCGTTTACAGTAATTGGCATATTTTCGGTATGAAACGTCGTAATTTGAAACTGAAAATAGGCGCAGACAGTCAGAATTCGGCTCAAAAATCACGATCAGGAGTCAAATTTCCTACATTTCGGACATTTTGAAAACTGCAGGGGGGTTTGGGCAAAATATGACACATCTCCGTTTTCAGTAATTGGCATATTTTCGGTATGAAACGTCGAAATTTGAAATTGAAAATAGGAGCAAAAGTCAGAATTCGGCTCAAAAATCACGCTCAGGAGTCAAATTTCCGACATTTCAGACATTTTGAAAACTGCAGGGGGGTTTGGGCAAAATATTACACATCTCCGTTTTCAGTAATTGGCATATTTTCGGTATGAAACTTCGAAATTTGAAACTGAAAATAGGTGCAAAAGTCAGAATTCGGTTCAAAAATCACGCTCAGGAGTCAAATTTCCGACATTTCAGACACTTTACAAACTGCAGGGGGGTTCGGGCAAAATATGACCCATCGCCGTTTACAGTAATTGGCATATTTTCGGTATGAAACGTCGTAATTTGAAACTGAAAATAGGCGCAGACAGTCAGAATTCGGCTCAAAAATCACGCTCAGGAGTCAAATTTCCGATATTTCAGACATTTTGAAAACTGCAGGGGGGTTTGGGGAAAATATGACCCATCGCTGTTTACAGTAATTGGTATATTTTCGGTATGAATCGTCGTAATTTGAAACTGAAAATAGGCGCAGAGAGTCAGAATTCGGCTCAAAAATCACGCTCAGGATTCAAATTTCCGACATTTCGGACATTTTGAAAACTGCAGGGGGGTTTGGGCAAAATATGACCCATCGCCGTTTACAGTAATTGGCATATTTTCGGTATGAAACGTCGTAATTTAAAACTGAAAATAGGCGCGAAGAGTCAGAATACGGCACAAAAACCACGCTCAGGAGTCAAATTTCCGACATTTCAGACATTTTGAAAACTGCAGGGGGGTTTGGGCAAAATATGACCCATCGCCGTTTACAGTAATTGTCATATTTTCGGTATGAAACGTCGTAATTTGAAACTGAAAATAGGCGCAGAGAGTTAGAATTCGGCTCAAAAATCACGCTCAGGAGTCAAATTTCCGACATTTCAGACATTTTGAAAACTGCAGGGGGGTTTGGGCAAAATATTACACATCTCCGTTTTCAGTAATTGGCATATTTTCGGTATGAAACGTCGAAATTTGAAACTGAAAATAGGTGCAAAAGTCAGAATTCGGCTCAAAAATCACGCTCAGGAGTCAAATTTCCGACATTTCAGACATTTTGAAAACTGCAGGGGGGTTTCGGCAAAATATGACCCATCGCCGTTTTCAGTAATTGGCATTTTTTCGGTATGAAACGTCGTAATTTGAAACTGAAAATAGGCGCAGAGAGTCAGAATTCGGCTAAAAAATCACGCTCATTAGTCAAATTTCCGACATTTCAGACATTTTGAAAACTGCAGGAGGGTTTGGGCAAAATATGACCCATCGCCGTTTACAGTAATTGGCATATTTTCGGTATGAAACGTCGTAATTTGAAACTGAAAATAGGCGCAGAGAGTCAGAATTTGGCTCAAAAATAACGCTCAGGAGTCAAATTTTCGACATTTCAGACATTTTGAAAACTGCAGGGGGGTTTGGGCAAAATATGACCTATCGCCGTTTTCAGTAATTGGCATTTTTTCGGTATGAAACGTCGTAATTTAAAACTGAAAATAGGCGCGAAGAGTCAGAATACGGCACAAAAATCACGCTCAGGAGTCAAATTTCCGACATTTCAGACATTTTGAAAACTGCAGGGGGGTTTGGGGAAAATATGACCCATCGCTGTTTACAGTAATTGGTATATTTTCGGTATGAATCTTCGTAATTTGAAACTGAAAATAGGCGCAGAGAGTCAGAATTCGGCTCAAAAATCACGCTCAGGAGTCAAATTTCCGACATTTCGGACATTTTGAAAACTGCAGGGGGGTTTGGGCAAAATATGACCCATCGCCGTTTACAGTAATTGGCATATTTTCGGTATGAAACTTCGTAATTTGAAACTGAAAATAGGTGCAGAGAGTTAGAATTCGGCTCAAAAATAATGCCAGGAGTCAAATTTCCGACATTTCAGACATTTTGAAAACTGCAGGGGGGTTTGGGCAAAATATGACCCATCGCCGTTTACAGTAATTGGCATATTTTCGGTATGAAACGTCGTAATTTAAAACTGAAAATAGGCGCGAAGAGTCAGAATACGGCACAAAAATCACGCTCAGGAGTCAAATTTCCGACATTTCAGACATTTTGAAAACTGCAGGGGGGTTTGGGCAAAATATGACCCATCGCCGTTTACAGTAATTGGCATATTTTCGGTATGAAACGTCGTAATTTGAAACTGAAAATAGGCGCAGAGAGTTAGAATTCGGCTCAAAAATCACGCTCAGGAGTCAAATTTCCGACATTTCAGACATTTTGTAAACTGCAGGGGGGTTTGGGCAAAATATTACACATCTCCGTTTTCAGTAATTGGCATATTTTCATTATGAAACGTCGAAATTTGAAACTGAAAATAGGTGCAAAAGTCAGAATTCGGTTAAAAAATCACGCTCAGGAGTCAAATTTCCGACATTTCAGACATTTTGAAAACTGCAGGGGGGTTCGGGCAAAATATGACCCATCACCGTTTACAGTAATTGGCATATTTTCGGTATGAAACGTCGAAATTTGAAACTGAAAATAGGTGCAAAAGTCAGAATTCGGCTCAAAAATCACGCTCAGGAGTCAAATTTCCGACATTTCAGACATTTTGAAAACTGCAGGGGGGTTTGGGCAAAATATGACCCATCGCCGTTTTCAGTAATTGGCATTTTTTCGGTATGAAACGTCGTAATTTGAAACTGAAAATAGGCGCAGAGAGTCAGGATTCGGCTAAAAAATCACGCTCAGGAGTCAAATTTCCGACATTTCAGACATTTTGAAAACTGCAGGAGGGTTTGGGCAAAATATGACCCATCGCCGTTTACAGTAATTGGCATATTTTCGGTATGAAACGTCGTAATTTGAAACTGAAAATAGGCGCAGAGAGTCAGAATTCGGCTCAAAAATAACGCTCAGGAGTCAAATTTCCGACATTTCAGACATTTTGAAAACTGCAGGGGGGTTTGGGCAAAATATGACCTATCGCCGTTTTCAGTAATTGGCATTTTTTCGGTATGAAACGTCGTAATTTGAAAATGAAAATAGGTGCAGAGAGTCAGAATTCGGCTCGAAAATCACGCTCAGGAGTCAAATTTCCGACATTTTGGACATTTTGAAAACTGCAGGGGGGTTCGGGCAAAATATGACCCATCGCCGTTTACAGTAATTGGCATATTTTCGGTATGAAACGTCGTAATTTGAAACTGAAAATAGGCGCAGACAGTCAGAATTCGGCTCAAAAATCACGATCAGGAGTCAAATTTCCTACATTTCGGACATTTTGAAAACTGCAGGGGGGTTTGGGCAAAATATGACACATCTCCGTTTTCAGTAATTGGCATATTTTCGGTATGAAACGTCGAAATTTGAAATTGAAAATAGGAGCAAAAGTCAGAATTCGGCTCAAAAATCACGCTCAGGAGTCAAATTTCCGACATTTCAGACACTTTACAAACTGCAGGGGGGTTCGGGCAAAATATGACCCATCGCCGTTTACAGTAATTGGCATATTTTCGGTATGAAACGTCGTAATTTGAAACTGAAAATAGGCGCAGACAGTCAGAATTCGGCTCAAAAATCACGCTCAGGAGTCAAATTTCCGATATTTCAGACATTTTGAAAACTGCAGGGGGGTTTGGGGAAAATATGACCCATCGCTGTTTACAGTAATTGGTATATTTTCGGTATGAATCGTCGTAATTTGAAACTGAAAATAGGCGCAGAGAGTCAGAATTCGGCTCAAAAATCACGCTCAGGATTCAAATTTCCGACATTTCGGACATTTTGAAAACTGCAGGGGGGTTTGGGCAAAATATGACCCATCGCCGTTTACAGTAATTGGCATATTTTCGGTATGAAACGTCGTAATTTAAAACTGAAAATAGGCGCGAAGAGTCAGAATACGGCACAAAAACCACGCTCAGGAGTCAAATTTCCGACATTTCAGACATTTTGAAAACTGCAGGGGGGTTTGGGCAAAATATGACCCATCGCCGTTTACAGTAATTGTCATATTTTCGGTATGAAACGTCGTAATTTGAAACTGAAAATAGGCGCAGAGAGTTAGAATTCGGCTCAAAAATCACGCTCAGGAGTCAAATTTCCGACATTTCAGACATTTTGAAAACTGCAGGGGGGTTTGGGCAAAATATTACACATCTCCGTTTTCAGTAATTGGCATATTTTCGGTATGAAACGTCGAAATTTGAAACTGAAAATAGGTGCAAAAGTCAGAATTCGGCTCAAAAATCACGCTCAGGAGTCAAATTTCCGACATTTCAGACATTTTGAAAACTGCAGGGGGGTTTCGGCAAAATATGACCCATCGCCGTTTTCAGTAATTGGCATTTTTTCGGTATGAAACGTCGTAATTTGAAACTGAAAATAGGCGCAGAGAGTCAGAATTCGGCTAAAAAATCACGCTCATTAGTCAAATTTCCGACATTTCAGACATTTTGAAAACTGCAGGAGGGTTTGGGCAAAATATGACCCATCGCCGTTTACAGTAATTGGCATATTTTCGGTATGAAACGTCGTAATTTGAAACTGAAAATAGGCGCAGAGAGTCAGAATTCGGCTCAAAAATAACGCTCAGGAGTCAAATTTTCGACATTTCAGACATTTTGAAAACTGCAGGGGGGTTTGGGCAAAATATGACCTATCGCCGTTTTCACTAATTGGCATTTTTTCGGTATGAAACGTCGTAATTTAAAACTGAAAATAGGCGCGAAGAGTCAGAATACGGCACAAAAATCACGCTCAGGAGTCAAATTTCCGACATTTCAGACATTTTGAAAACTGCAGGGGGGTTTGGGGAAAATATGACCCATCGCTGTTTACAGTAATTGGTATATTTTCGGTATGAATCTTCGTAATTTGAAACTGAAAATAGGCGCAGAGAGTCAGAATTCGGCTCAAAAATCACGCTCAGGAGTCAAATTTCCGACATTTCGGACATTTTGAAAACTGCAGGGGGGTTTGGGCAAAATATGACCCATCGCCGTTTACAGTAATTGGCATATTTTCGGTATGAAACTTCGTAATTTGAAACTGAAAATAGGTGCAGAGAGTTAGAATTCGGCTCAAAAATAATGCCAGGAGTCAAATTTCCGACATTTCAGACATTTTGAAAACTGCAGGGATGTTTGGGCAAAATATGACCCATCGCCGTTTACAGTAATTGGCATATTTTCGGTATGAAACGTCGTAATTTAAAACTGAAAATAGGCGCGAAGAGTCAGAATACGGCACAAAAATCACGCTCAGGAGTCAAATTTCCGACATTTCAGACATTTTGAAAACTGCAGGGGGGTTTGGGCAAAATATGACCCATCGCCGTTTACAGTAATTGGCATATTTTCGGTATGAAACGTCGTAATTTGAAACTGAAAATAGGCGCAGAGAGTTAGAATTCGGCTCAAAAATCACGCTCAGGAGTCAAATTTCCGACATTTCAGACATTTTGTAAACTGCAGGGGGGTTTGGGCAAAATATTACACATCTCCGTTTTCAGTAATTGGCATATTTTCATTATGAAACGTCGAAATTTGAAACTGAAAATAGGTGCAAAAGTCAGAATTCGGTTCAAAAATCATGCTCAGGAGTCAAATTTCCGACATTTCAGACATTTTGAAAACTGCAGGGGGGTTCGGGCAAAATATGACCCATCACCGTTTACAGTAATTGGCATATTTTCGGTATGAAACGTCAAAATTTGAAACTGAAAATAGGTGCAAAAGTCAGAATTCGGCTCAAAAATCACGCTCAGGAGTCAAATTTCCGACATTTCAGACATTTTGAAAACTGCAGGGGGGTTTGGGCAAAATATGACCCATCGCCGTTTTCAGTAATTGGCATTTTTTCGGTATGAAACGTCGTAATTTGAAACTGAAAATAGGCGCAGAGAGTCAGAATTCGGCTAAAAAATCACGCTCAGGAGTCAAATTTCCGACATTTCAGACATTTTGAAAACTGCAGGAGGGTTTGGGCAAAATATGACCCATCGCCGTTTACAGTAATTGGCATATTTTCGGTATGAAACGTCGTAATTTGAAACGGAAAATAGGCGCAGAGAGTCAGAATTCGGCTCAAAAATAACGCTCAGGAGTCAAATTTCCGACATTTCAGACATTTTGAAAACTGCAGGGGGGTTTGGGCAAAATATGACCTATCGCTGTTTTCAGTAATTGGCATTTTTTCGGTATGAAACGTCGTAATTTGAAAATGAAAATAGGTGCAGAGAGTCAGAATTCGGCTCGAAAATCACGCTCAGGAGTCAAATTTCCGACATTTTGGACATTTTGAAAACTGCAGGGGGGTTCGGGCGAAATATGACCCATCGCCGTTTACAGTAATTGGCATATTTTCGGTATGAAACGTCGTAATTTGAAACTAAAAATAGGCGCAGACAGTCAGAATTCGGCTCAAAAATCACGCTCAGGAGTCAAATTTCCGACATTTCAGACATTTTGAAAACTGCAGGGGGGTTTGGGGAAAATATGACCCATCGCTGTTTACAGTAATTGGTATATTTTCGGTATGAATCTTCGTAATTTGAAACTGAAAATATGCGCAGAGAGTCAGAATTCGGCTCAAAAATCACGCTCAGGAGTCAAATTTCCGACATTTCGGACATTTTGAAAACTGCAGGGGGGTTTGGGCAAAATATGACCCATCGCCGTTTACAGTAATTGGCATATTTTCGGTATGAAACGTCGTAATTTGAAACTGAAAATAGGCGCAGAGAGTCAGAATTCGGCTCAAAAATAACGCTCAGGAGTCAAATTTTCGACATTTCAGACATTTTGAAAACTGCAGGGGGGTTTGGGCAAAATATGACCTATCGCTGTTTTCAGTAATTGGCATTTTTTCGGTATGAAACGTCGTAATTTAAAACTGAAAATAGGCGCGAAGAGTCAGAATACGGCACAAAAATCACGCTCAGGAGTCAAATTTCCGACATTTCAGACATTTTGAAAACTGCAGGGGCGTTTGGGGAAAATATGACCCATCGCTGTTTACAGTAATTGGTATATTTTCGGTATGAATCTTCGTAATTTGAAACTGAAAATAGGCGCAGAGAGTCAGAATTCGGCTCAAAAATCACGCTCAGGAGTCAAATTTCCGACATTTCGGACATTTTGAAAACTGCAGGGGGGTTTGGGTAAAATATGACCCATCGCCGTTTACAGTAATTGGCATATTTTCGGTATGAAACTTCGTAATTTGAAACTGAAAATAGGTGCAGAGAGTTAGAATTCGGCTCAAAAATAATGCCAGGAGTCAAATTTCCGACATTTCAGACATTTTGAAAACTGCAGGGGGGTTTGGGCAAAATATGACCCATCGCCGTTTTCATTAATTGGCATTTTTTCGGTATGAAACGTCGTAATTTGAAAATGAAAATAGGTGCAGAGAGTCAAAATTCGGCTCGAAAATCACGCTCAGGAGTCAAATTTCCGACATTTCGGACATTTTGAAAACTGCAGGGGGGTTTGGGCAAAATATGACCCATCGCCGTTTACAGTAATTGGCATATTTTCGGTATGAAACGTCGTAATTTGAAACTGAAAATAGGTGCAGAGAGTTAGAATTCGGCTCAAAAATAATGCCAGGAGTCAAATTTCCGACATTTCAGACATTTTGAAAACTGCAGGGGGGTTTGGGCAAAATATGACCCATCGCCGTTTTCAGTAATTGGCATTTTTTCGGTATGAAACGTCGTAATTTGAAACTGAAAATAGGTGCAAAAGTCAGAATTCGGCTCAAAAATCACGCTCAGGAGTCAAATTTCCGACATTTCAGACATTATGAAAACTGCAGGGTGGTTCGGGCAAAATATGACCCATCGCCGTTTACAGTAATTGGCATATTTTCGGTATGAAACGTCGTAATTTGAAACTGAAAATAGGCGCAGAGAGTTAGAAAACGGCTCAAAAATCTTGCTCAGGAGTCAAATTTCCAACATTTCAGACATTTTGAAAACTGCAGGGGGGTTTGGGCAAAATATGACCCATCGCCGTTTACAGTAATTGGTATATTTTCGGTATGAATCGTCGTAATTCGAAACTAAATATAGGCGCAGAGAGTCAGAATTCGGCTCAAAAATCACGCTCAGGAGTCAAATTTCCGACATTTCGGACATTTAGAAAACTGCAGGGGGGTTTGGGCAAAATATGACCCATCGCCGTTTACAGTAATTGGCATATTTTCGGTATGAAACGTCGTAATTTAAAACTGAAAATAGGCGCGAAGAGTCAGAATACGGCACAAAAATCACCCTCAGGAGTCAAATTTCCGACATTTCAGACATTTTGAAAACTGCAGGGGGGTTTGGGCAAAATATGACCCATCGCCGTTTTCAGTAATTGGCATTTTTTCGGTATGAAACGTCGTAATTTGAAACTGAAAATAGGTGCAGAGAGTTAGAATTCGGCTAAAAAATCATGCTCAGGAGTCAAATTTCCGACATTTCAGACATTTTGAAAACTGCAGGGGGGTTTGGGCAAAATATAACCCATCGCCGTTTACAGTAATTGGCATATTTTCGGTATGAAACGTCGTAATTTGAAACTAAAAATAGGCGCAGAGAGTTAGAATTCGGCTCAAAAATCACGCTCAGGAGTCAAATTTCCGACATTTCAGACATTTTGAAAACTGCAGGGGGGTTTGGGCAAAATATTACACATCTCCGTTTTCAGTAATTGGCATATTTTCGGTATGAAACGTCGAAATTTGAAACTGAAAATAGGTGCAAAAGTCAGAATTCGGCTCAAAAATCACGCTCAGAAGTCAAATTTCCGACATTTCAGACATTTTGAAAACTGCAGGGGGGTTCGGGCAAAATATGACCCATCGCCGTTTACAGTAAATGGCATATTTTCGGTATAAACCGTCGAAATTTGAAACTGAAAATTGGTGCAAAAGTCAGAATTCGGCTCAAAAATCACGCTCAGGAGTCAAATTTCCGACATTTCAGACATTTTGAAAACTGCCGGGGGGTTTGGGCAAAATATGACCCATCGCCGTTTTCAGTAATTGGTATTTTTTCGGTATGAAACGTCAAAATTTGAAACTGAAAATAGGTGCAAATGTCAGAATTCGGCTCAAAAATCACGCTCAGGAGTCAAATTTCCGACATTTCAGACATTTTGAAAACTGCAGGGTGGTTCGGGCAAAATATGACCCATCGCCGTTTTCAGTAATTGGCATATTTTCGGTATGAAACGTCGTAATTTGAAACTGAAAATAGGCGCATAGAGTTAGAAAACGGCTCAAAAATCTTGCTCAGGAGTCAAATTTCCAACATTTCAGACATTTTGAAAACTGCAGGGGGGTTCGGGCAAAATATGACCCATCGCCGTTTACAGTAATTGGCATATTTTCGGTATGAAAATTCGTAATTTGAAACTGAAAATAAGCGCAGAGAGTCAGAATACGGCACAAAAATCACGCTCAGGAGTCAAATTTCCGACATTTCAGACATTTTGAAAACTGCAGGGGGGTTTGGGGAAAATATGACCCATCGCTGTTTACAGTAATTGGTATATTTTCGGTATGAATCTTCGTAATTTGAAACTGAAAATAGGCGCAGAGAGTCAGAATTCGGCTCAAAAATCACGCTCAGGAGTCAAATTTCCGACATTTCGGACATTTTGAAAACTGCAGGGGGGTTTGGGCAAAATATGACCCATCGCCGTTTACAGTAATTGGCATATTCTCGGTATGAAACTTCGTAATTTGAAACTGAAAATAGGTGCAGAGAGTTAGAATTCGGCTCAAAAATAATGCCAGGAGTCAAATTTCCGACATTTCAGACATTTTGAAAACTGCAGGGATGTTTGGGCAAAATATGACCCATCGCCGTTTACAGTAATTGGCATATTTTCGGTATGAAACGTCGTAATTTAAAACTGAAAATAGGCGCGAAGAGTCAGAATACGGCACAAAAATCACGCTCAGGAGTCAAATTTCCGACATTTCAGACATTTTGAAAACTGCAGGGGGGTTTGGGCAAAATATGACCCATCGCCGTTTACAGTAATTGGCATATTTTCGGTATGAAACGTCGTAATTTGAAACTGAAAATAGGCGCAGAGAGTTAGAATTCGGCTCAAAAATCACGCTCAGGAGTCAAATTTCCGACATTTCAGACATTTTGTAAACTGCAGGGGGGTTTGGGCAAAATATTACACATCTCCGTTTTCAGTAATTGGCATATTTTCATTATGAAACGTCGAAATTTGAAACTGAAAATAGGTGCAAAAGTCAGAATTCGGTTCAAAAATCATGCTCAGGAGTCAAATTTCCGACATTTCAGACATTTTGAAAACTGCAGGGGGGTTCGGGCAAAATATGACCCATCACCGTTTACAGTAATTGGCATATTTTCGGTATGAAACGTCAAAATTTGAAACTGAAAATAGGTGCAAAAGTCAGAATTCGGCTCAAAAATCACGCTCAGGAGTCAAATTTCCGACATTTCAGACATTTTGAAAACTGCAGGGGGGTTTGGGCAAAATATGACCCATCGCCGTTTTCAGTAATTGGCATTTTTTCGGTATGAAACGTCGTAATTTGAAACTGAAAATAGGCGCAGAGAGTCAGAATTCGGCTAAAAAATCACGCTCAGGAGTCAAATTTCCGACATTTCAGACATTTTGAAAACTGCAGGAGGGTTTGGGCAAAATATGACCCATCGCCGTTTACAGTAATTGGCATATTTTCGGTATGAAACGTCGTAATTTGAAACGGAAAATAGGCGCAGAGAGTCAGAATTCGGCTCAAAAATAACGCTCAGGAGTCAAATTTCCGACATTTCAGACATTTTGAAAACTGCAGGGGGGTTTGGGCAAAATATGACCTATCGCTGTTTTCAGTAATAGGCATTTTTTCGGTATGAAACGTCGTAATTTGAAAATGAAAATAGGTGCAGAGAGTCAGAATTCGGCTCGAAAATCACGCTCAGGAGTCAAATTTCCGACATTTTGGACATTTTGAAAACTGCAGGGGGGTTCGGGCGAAATATGACCCATCGCCGTTTACAGTAATTGGCATATTTTCGGTATGAAACGTCGTAATTTGAAACTGAAAATAGGCGCAGACAGTCAGAATTCGGCTCAAAAATCACGCTCAGGAGTCAAATTTCCGACATTTCAGACATTTTGAAAACTGCAGGGGGGTTTGGGGAAAATATGACCCATCGCTGTTTACAGTAATTGGTATATTTTCGGTATGAATCTTCGTAATTTGAAACTGAAAATATGCGCAGAGAGTCAGAATTCGGCTCAAAAATCACGCTCAGGAGTCAAATTTCCGACATTTCGGACATTTTGAAAACTGCAGGGGGGTTTGGGCAAAATATGACCCATCGCCGTTTACAGTAATTGGCATATTTTCGGTATGAAACGTCGTAATTTGAAACTGAAAATAGGCGCAGAGAGTCAGAATTCGGCTCAAAAATAACGCTCAGGAGTCAAATTTTCGACATTTCAGACATTTTGAAAACTGCAGGGGGGTTTGGGCAAAATATGACCTATCGCTGTTTTCAGTAATTGGCATTTTTTCGGTATGAAACGTCGTAATTTAAAACTGAAAATAGGCGCGAAGAGTCAGAATACGGCACAAAAATCACGCTCAGGAGTCAAATTTCCGACATTTCAGACATTTTGAAAACTGCAGGGGCGTTTGGGGAAAATATGACCCATCGCTGTTTACAGTAATTGGTATATTTTCGGTATGAATCTTCGTAATTTGAAACTGAAAATAGGCGCAGAGAGTCAGAATTCGGCTCAAAAATCACGCTCAGGAGTCAAATTTCCGACATTTCGGACATTTTGAAAACTGCAGGGGGGTTTGGGTAAAATATGACCCATCGCCGTTTACAGTAATTGGCATATTTTCGGTATGAAACTTCGTAATTTGAAACTGAAAATAGGTGCAGAGAGTTAGAATTCGGCTCAAAAATAATGCCAGGAGTCAAATTTCCGACATTTCAGACATTTTGAAAACTGCAGGGGGGTTTGGGCAAAATATGACCCATCGCCGTTTTCATTAATTGGCATTTTTTCGGTATGAAACGTCGTAATTTGAAAATGAAAATAGGTGCAGAGAGTCAAAATTCGGCTCGAAAATCACGCTCAGGAGTCAAATTTCCGACATTTCGGACATTTTGAAAACTGCAGGGGGGTTTGGGCAAAATATGACCCATCGCCGTTTACAGTAATTGGCATATTTTCGGTATGAAACGTCGTAATTTGAAACTGAAAATAGGTGCAGAGAGTTAGAATTCGGCTCAAAAATAATGCCAGGAGTCAAATTTCCGACATTTCAGACATTTTGAAAACTGCAGGGGGGTTTGGGCAAAATATGACCCATCGCCGTTTTCAGTAATTGGCATTTTTTCGGTATGAAACGTCGTAATTTGAAACTGAAAATAGGTGCAAAAGTCAGAATTCGGCTCAAAAATCACGCTCAGGAGTCAAATTTCCGACATTTCAGACATTATGAAAACTGCAGGGTGGTTCGGGCAAAATATGACCCATCGCCGTTTACAGTAATTGGCATATTTTCGGTATGAAACGTCGTAATTTGAAACTGAAAATAGGCGCAGAGAGTTAGAAAACGGCTCAAAAATCTTGCTCAGGAGTCAAATTTCCAACATTTCAGACATTTTGAAAACTGCAGGGGGGTTTGGGCAAAATATGACCCATCGCCGTTTACAGTAATTGGTATATTTTCGGTATGAATCGTCGTAATTCGAAACTAAATATAGGCGCAGAGAGTCAGAATTCGGCTCAAAAATCACGCTCAGGAGTCAAATTTCCGACATTTCGGACATTTAGAAAACTGCAGGGGGGTTTGGGCAAAATATGACCCATCGCCGTTTACAGTAATTGGCATATTTTCGGTATGAAACGTCGTAATTTAAAACTGAAAATAGGCGCGAAGAGTCAGAATACGGCACAAAAATCACCCTCAGGAGTCAAATTTCCGACATTTCAGACATTTTGAAAACTGCAGGGGGGTTTGGGCAAAATATGACCCATCGCCGTTTTCAGTAATTGGCATTTTTTCGGTATGAAACGTCGTAATTTGAAACTGAAAATAGGTGCAGAGAGTTAGAATTCGGCTAAAAAATCATGCTCAGGAGTCAAATTTCCGACATTTCAGACATTTTGAAAACTGCAGGGGGGTTTGGGCAAAATATAACCCATCGCCGTTTACAGTAATTGGCATATTTTCGGTATGAAACGTCGTAATTTGAAACTAAAAATAGGCGCAGAGAGTTAGAATTCGGCTCAAAAATCACGCTCAGGATTCAAATTTCCGACATTTCAGACATTTTGAAAACTGCAGGGGGGTTTGGGCAAAATATTACACATCTCCGTTTTCAGTAATTGGCATATTTTCGGTATGAAACGTCGAAATTTGAAACTGAAAATAGGTGCAAAAGTCAGAATTCGGCTCAAAAATCACGCTCAGGAGTCAAATTTCCGACATTTCAGACATTTTGAAAACTGCAGGGGGGTTCGGGCAAAATATGACCCATCGCCGTTTACAGTAAATGGCATATTTTCGGTATAAACCGTCGAAATTTGAAACTGAAAATTGGTGCAAAAGTCAGAATTCGGCTCAAAAATCACGCTCAGGAGTCAAATTTCCGACATTTCAGACATTTTGAAAACTGCCGGGGGGTTTGGGCAAAATATGACCCATCGCCGTTTTCAGTAATTGGTATTTTTTCGGTATGAAACGTCAAAATTTGAAACTGAAAATAGGTGCAAATGTCAGAATTCGGCTCAAAAATCACGCTCAGGAGTCAAATTTCCGACATTTCAGACATTTTGAAAACTGC
Source organism: Procambarus clarkii (assembly GCF_040958095.1). Lineage (NCBI taxonomy): Eukaryota > Metazoa > Arthropoda > Malacostraca > Decapoda > Cambaridae > Procambarus > Procambarus clarkii. The sequence goes on from NC_091238.1 coordinate 20,420,373, forward strand.
AGGGTGGTTCGGGCAAAATATGACCCATCGCCGTTTTCAGTAATTGGCATATTTTCGGTATGAAACGTCGTAATTTGAAACTGAAAATAGGCGCATAGAGTTAGAAAACGGCTCAAAAATCTTGCTCAGGAGTCAAATTTCCAACATTTCAGACATTTTGAAAACTGCAGGGGGGTTCGGGCAAAATATGACCCATCGCCGTTTACAGTAATTGGCATATTTTCGGTATGAAAATTCGTAATTTGAAACTGAAAATAAGCGCAGAGAGTCAGAATACGGCACAAAAATCACGCTCAGGAGTCAAATTTCCGACATTTCAGACATTTTGAAAACTGCAGGGGGGTTTGGGGAAAATATGACCCATCGCTGTTTACAGTAAATGGTATATTTTCGGTATGAATCTTCGTAATTTGAAACTGAAAATAGGCGCAGAGAGTCAGAATTCGGCTCAAAAATCACGCTCAGGAGTCAAATTTCCGACATTTCGGACATTTTGAAAACTGCAGGGGGGTTTGGGCAAAATATGACCCATCGCCGTTTACAGTAATTGGCATATTTTCGGTATGAAACTTCGTAATTTGAAACTGAAAATAGGTGCAGAGAGTTAGAATTCGGCTCAAAAATAATGCCAGGAGTCAAATTTCCGACATTTCAGACATTTTGAAAACTGCAGGGATGTTTGGGCAAAATATGACCCATCGCCGTTTACAGTAATTGGCATATTTTCGGTATGAAACGTCGTAATTTAAAACTGAAAATAGGCGCGAAGAGTCAGAATACGGCACAAAAATCACGCTCAGGAGTCAAATTTCCGACATTTCAGACATTTTGAAAACTGCAGGGGGGTTTGGGCAAAATATGACCCATCGCCGTTTACAGTAATTGGCATATTTTCGGTATGAAACGTCGTAATTTGAAACTGAAAATAGGCGCAGAGAGTTAGAATTCGGCTCAAAAATCACGCTCAGGAGTCAAATTTCCGACATTTCAGACATTTTGTAAACTGCAGGGGGGTTTGGGCAAAATATTACACATCTCCGTTTTCAGTAATTGGCATATTTTCATTATGAAACGTCGAAATTTGAAACTGAAAATAGGTGCAAAAGTCAGAATTCGGTTCAAAAATCATGCTCAGGAGTCAAATTTCCGACATTTCAGACATTTTGAAAACTGCAGGGGGGTTCGGGCAAAATATGACCCATCACCGTTTACAGTAATTGGCATATTTTCGGTATGAAACGTCAAAATTTGAAACTGAAAATAGGTGCAAAAGTCAGAATTCGGCTCAAAAATCACGCTCAGGAGTCAAATTTCCGACATTTCAGACATTTTGAAAACTGCAGGGGGGTTTGGGCAAAATATGACCCATCGCCGTTTTCAGTAATTGGCATTTTTTCGGTATGAAACGTCGTAATTTGAAACTGAAAATAGGCGCAGAGAGTCAGAATTCGGCTAAAAAATCACGCTCAGGAGTCAAATTTCCGACATTTCAGACATTTTGAAAACTGCAGGAGGGTTTGGGCAAAATATGACCCATCGCCGTTTACAGTAATTGGCATATTTTCGGTATGAAACGTCGTAATTTGAAACGGAAAATAGGCGCAGAGAGTCAGAATTCGGCTCAAAAATAACGCTCAGGAGTCAAATTTCCGACATTTCAGACATTTTGAAAACTGCAGGGGGGTTTGGGCAAAATATGACCTATCGCTGTTTTCAGTAATTGGCATTTTTTCGGTATGAAACGTCGTAATTTGAAAATGAAAATAGGTGCAGAGAGTCAGAATTCGGCTCGAAAATCACGCTCAGGAGTCAAATTTCCGACATTTTGGACATTTTGAAAACTGCAGGGGGGTTCGGGCGAAATATGACCCATCGCCGTTTACAGTAATTGGCATATTTTCGGTATGAAACGTCGTAATTTGAAACTGAAAATAGGCGCAGACAGTCAGAATTCGGCTCAAAAATCACGCTCAGGAGTCAAATTTCCGACATTTCAGACATTTTGAAAACTGCAGGGGGGTTTGGGGAAAATATGACCCATCGCTGTTTACAGTAATTGGTATATTTTCGGTATGAATCTTCGTAATTTGAAACTGAAAATATGCGCAGAGAGTCAGAATTCGGCTCAAAAATCACGCTCAGGAGTCAAATTTCCGACATTTCGGACATTTTGAAAACTGCAGGGGGGTTTGGGCAAAATATGACCCATCGCCGTTTACAGTAATTGGCATATTTTCGGTATGAAACGTCGTAATTTGAAACTGAAAATAGGCGCAGAGAGTCAGAATTCGGCTCAAAAATAACGCTCAGGAGTCAAATTTTCGACATTTCAGACATTTTGAAAACTGCAGGGGGGTTTGGGCAAAATATGACCTATCGCTGTTTTCAGTAATTGGCATTTTTTCGGTATGAAACGTCGTAATTTAAAACTGAAAATAGGCGCGAAGAGTCAGAATACGGCACAAAAATCACGCTCAGGAGTCAAATTTCCGACATTTCAGACATTTTGAAAACTGCAGGGGCGTTTGGGGAAAATATGACCCATCGCTGTTTACAGTAATTGGTATATTTTCGGTATGAATCTTCGTAATTTGAAACTGAAAATAGGCGCAGAGAGTCAGAATTCGGCTCAAAAATCACGCTCAGGAGTCAAATTTCCGACATTTCGGACATTTTGAAAACTGCAGGGGGGTTTGGGTAAAATATGACCCATCGCCGTTTACAGTAATTGGCATATTTTCGGTATGAAACTTCGTAATTTGAAACTGAAAATAGGTGCAGAGAGTTAGAATTCGGCTCAAAAATAATGCCAGGAGTCAAATTTCCGACATTTCAGACATTTTGAAAACTGCAGGGGGGTTTGGGCAAAATATGACCCATCGCCGTTTTCATTAATTGGCATTTTTTCGGTATGAAACGTCGTAATTTGAAAATGAAAATAGGTGCAGAGAGTCAAAATTCGGCTCGAAAATCACGCTCAGGAGTCAAATTTCCGACATTTCGGACATTTTGAAAACTGCAGGGGGGTTTGGGCAAAATATGACCCATCGCCGTTTACAGTAATTGGCATATTTTCGGTATGAAACGTCGTAATTTGAAACTGAAAATAGGTGCAGAGAGTTAGAATTCGGCTCAAAAATAATGCCAGGAGTCAAATTTCCGACATTTCAGACATTTTGAAAACTGCAGGGGGGTTTGGGCAAAATATGACCCATCGCCGTTTTCAGTAATTGGCATTTTTTCGGTATGAAACGTCGTAATTTGAAACTGAAAATAGGTGCAAAAGTCAGAATTCGGCTCAAAAATCACGCTCAGGAGTCAAATTTCCGACATTTCAGACATTATGAAAACTGCAGGGTGGTTCGGGCAAAATATGACCCATCGCCGTTTACAGTAATTGGCATATTTTCGGTATGAAACGTCGTAATTTGAAACTGAAAATAGGCGCAGAGAGTTAGAAAACGGCTCAAAAATCTTGCTCAGGAGTCAAATTTCCAACATTTCAGACATTTTGAAAACTGCAGGGGGGTTTGGGCAAAATATGACCCATCGCCGTTTACAGTAATTGGTATATTTTCGGTATGAATCGTCGTAATTCGAAACTAAATATAGGCGCAGAGAGTCAGAATTCGGCTCAAAAATCACGCTCAGGAGTCAAATTTCCGACATTTCGGACATTTAGAAAACTGCAGGGGGGTTTGGGCAAAATATGACCCATCGCCGTTTACAGTAATTGGCATATTTTCGGTATGAAACGTCGTAATTTAAAACTGAAAATAGGCGCGAAGAGTCAGAATACGGCACAAAAATCACCCTCAGGAGTCAAATTTCCGACATTTCAGACATTTTGAAAACTGCAGGGGGGTTTGGGCAAAATATGACCCATCGCCGTTTTCAGTAATTGGCATTTTTTCGGTATGAAACGTCGTAATTTGAAACTGAAAATAGGTGCAGAGAGTTAGAATTCGGCTAAAAAATCATGCTCAGGAGTCAAATTTCCGACATTTCAGACATTTTGAAAACTGCAGGGGGGTTTGGGCAAAATATAACCCATCGCCGTTTACAGTAATTGGCATATTTTCGGTATGAAACGTCGTAATTTGAAACTAAAAATAGGCGCAGAGAGTTAGAATTCGGCTCAAAAATCACGCTCAGGAGTCAAATTTCCGACATTTCAGACATTTTGAAAACTGCAGGGGGGTTTGGGCAAAATATTACACATCTCCGTTTTCAGTAATTGGCATATTTTCGGTATGAAACGTCGAAATTTGAAACTGAAAATAGGTGCAAAAGTCAGAATTCGGCTCAAAAATCACGCTCAGGAGTCAAATTTCCGACATTTCAGACATTTTGAAAACTGCAGGGGGGTTCGGGCAAAATATGACCCATCGCCGTTTACAGTAAATGGCATATTTTCGGTATAAACCGTCGAAATTTGAAACTGAAAATTGGTGCAAAAGTCAGAATTCGGCTCAAAAATCACGCTCAGGAGTCAAATTTCCGACATTTCAGACATTTTGAAAACTGCCGGGGGGTTTGGGCAAAATATGACCCATCGCCGTTTTCAGTAATTGGTATTTTTTCGGTATGAAACGTCAAAATTTGAAACTGAAAATAGGTGCAAATGTCAGAATTCGGCTCAAAAATCACGCTCAGGAGTCAAATTTCCGACATTTCAGACATTTTGAAAACTGCAGGGTGGTTCGGGCAAAATATGACCCATCGCCGTTTTCAGTAATTGGCATATTTTCGGTATGAAACGTCGTAATTTGAAACTGAAAATAGGCGCATAGAGTTAGAAAACGGCTCAAAAATCTTGCTCAGGAGTCAAATTTCCAACATTTCAGACATTTTGAAAACTGCAGGGAGGTTTGGGCAAAATATGACCCATCGCCGTTTACAGTAATTGGCATATTTTCTGTATGAAACGTTGTAATTTGAAACTGAAAATAGGCGCAGAGAGTCAGAATTCTGCTCAAAAATCACGACCAGGAGTCAAATTTCCGACATTTCAGACATTTTGAAAACTGCAGGGGGGTTTGGGCAAAATATGACCCATCGCCGTTTTCATTAATTGGCATTTTTTCGGTATGAAACGTCGTAATTTGAAAATGAAAATAGGTGCAGAGAGTCAAAATTCGGCTCGAAAATCACGCTCAGGAGTCAAATTTCCGACATTTCGGACATTTTGAAAACTGCAGGGGGGTTTGGCCAAAATATGACACATCTACGTTTTCAGTAATTGGCATATTTTCGGTATGAAACGTCGAAATTTGAAACTGAAAATAGGTGCAAAAGTCAGAATTCGGCTCAAAAATCACGCTCAGGAGTCAAATTTCCGACATTTCAGACATTTTGAAAACTGCAGGGTGGTTCGGGCAAAATATGACCCATCGCCGTTTACAGTAATTGGCATATTTTCGGTATAAAACGTCGTAATTTGAAACTGAAAATAGGCGCAGAGAGTCAGGATACGGCTCAAAAATCTTGCTCAGGAGTCAAATTTCCAACATTTCAGACATTTTGAAAACTGCAGGGGGGTTCGGGCAAAATATGACCCATCGCCGTTTACAGTAATTGGCATATTTTCGGTATGAAACGTCGTAATTTGAAACTGAAAATAGGCGCAGAAAGTCAGAATTCGGCTCGAAAATCACGCTCAGGAGTCAAATTTCCGACATTTCAGACATTTTGAAAACTGCAGGAGGGTTTGGGCAAAATATGACCCATCGCCGTTTATAGTAATTGGCATATTTTCGGTATGAAACGTCGTAATTTGAAACTGAAAATAGGCGCAGAGAGTCAGAATTCGGCTCAAAAATCACGATCAGGAGTCAAATTTCCAACATTTCGGACATTTTGAAAACTGCAGGGGGGTTTGGGCAAAATATGACACATCTCCGTTTTCAGTAATTGGCATATTTTCGGTATGAAACGTCGAAATTTGAAACTGAAAATAGGTGCAAAAGTCAGAATTCGGTTCAAAAATCACGCTCAGGAGTCAAATTTCCGACATTTCAGACATTTTGAAAACTGCAAGGGGGTTTGGGGAAAATATGACCCATCGCTGTTTACAGTAATTGGTATATTTTCGGTATGAATCGTCGTAATTTGAAACTGAAAATAGGCGCAGAGAGTCAGAATTCGGCTCAAAAATCACGCTCAGGAGTCAAATTTCCGACATTTCGGACATTTTGAAAACTGCAGGGGGGTTTGGGCAAAATATGACCCATCGCCGTTTACAGTAATTGGCATATTTTCGGTATGAAACGTCGTAATTTAAAACTGAAAATAGGCGCGAAGAGTCAGAATACGGCACAAAAATCACGCTCAGGAGTCAAATTTCCGACATTTCAGACATTTTGAAAACTGCAGGGGGGTTTGGGCAAAATATGACCCATCGCCGTTTACAGTAATTGGCATATTTTCGGTATGAAACGTCGTAATTTGAAACTGAAAATAGGCGCAGAGAGTTAGAATTCGGCTCAAAAATCACGCTCAGGAGTCAAATTTCCGACATTTCAGACATTTTGTAAACTGCAGGGGGGTTTGGGCAAAATATTACACATCTCCGTTTTCAGTAATTGGCATATTTTCGGTATGAAACGTCGAAATTTGAAACTGAAAATAGGTGCAAAAGTCAGAATTCGGTTCAAAAATCACGCTCAGGAGTCAAATTTCCGACATTTCAGACATTTTGAAAACTGCAGGGGGGTTCGGGCAAAATATGACCCATCACCGTTTACAGTAATTGGCATATTTTCGGTATGAAACGTCGAAATTTGAAACTGAAAATAGGTGCAAAAGTCAGAATTCGGCTCAAAAATCACGCTCAGGAGTCAAATTTCCGACATTTCAGATATTTTGAAAACTGCAGGGGGGTTTGGGCAAAATATGACCCATCGCCGTTTTCAGTAATTGGCATTTTTTCGGTATGAAACGTCGTAATTTGAAACTGAAAATAGGCGCAGAGAGTCAGAATTCGGATAAAAAATCACGCTCAGGAGTCAAATTTCCGACATTTCAGACATTTTGAAAACTGCAGGAGGGTTTGGGCAAAATATGACCCATCGCCGTTTACAGTAATTGGCATATTTTCGGTATGAAACGTCGTAATTTGAAACTGAAAATAGGCGCAGAGAGTCAGAATTCGGCTCAAAAATCACGCTCAGGAGTCAAATTTCCGACATTTCAAACATTTTGAAAACTGCAGGGTGGTTCGGGCAAAATATGACCCATCGCCGTTTACAGTAATTGGCATATTTTCGGTATGAAACGTCGTAATTTGAAACTGAAAATAGGCGCAGAGAGTCAGAATACGGCTCAAAAATCTTGCTCAGGAGTCAAATTTCCAACATTTCAGACATTTTGAAAACTGCAGGGGGGTTTGGGCAAAATATGACCCATCGCCGTTTACAGTAATTGGCATATTTTCGGTATGAAACGTCGTAATTAGAAACTGAAAATAGCACAGAGAGTCAGAATTCGGCTCAAAAATCACGCTCAGGAGTCAAATTTCCGACATTTCAGACATTTTGAAAACTGCAGGGGGGTTTGGGCAAAATATGACCCATCGCCGTTTACAGTAATTGGCATATTTTCGGTATGAAACGTCGTAATTAGAAACTGAAAATAGCACAGATAGTCAGAATTCGGCTCAAAAATCACGCTCAGGAGTCAAATTTCTGACATTTCAGACATTTTGAAAACTGCAGGGGGGTTTGGGCAAAATATGACCCATCGCCGTTTACAGTAATTGGCATATTTTCGGTATGAAACGCCGTAATTTGAAACTGAAAATAGGCGCAGAAAGTCAGAATACGGCTCAAAAATATTGCTCAGGAGTCAAATTTCCAACATTTCAGACATTTTGAAAACTGCAGGGTGGTTCGGGCAAAATATGACCCATCGCCGTTTACAGTAATTGGCATATTTTCGGTATAAAACGTCGTAAATTGAAACTGAAAATAGGCGCAGAGAGTCAGAATACGGCTCAAAAATCTTGCTCAGGAGTCAAATTTCCGACATTTCAGACATTTTTAAAACTGCAGGGGGGTTCGGGCAAAATATGGCCCATCGCCGTTTACAGTAATTGGCATATTTTCGGTATGAAACGTCGTAATTTGAAACTGAAAATAGGCGCAGACAGTCAGAATTCGGCTCAAAAATCACGCTCAGGAGTCAAATTTCCGACATTTCAGACATTTTGAAAACTGCAGGGGGGGGTTTGGGGAAAATATGACCCATCGCTGTTTACAGTAATTGGTATATTTTCGGTATGAATCTTCGTAATTTGAAACTGAAAATAGGCGCAGAGAGTCAGAATTCGGCTCAAAAATCACGCTCAGGAGTCAAATTTCCGACATTTCGGACATTTTGAAAACTGCAGGGGGGTTTGGGCAAAATATGACCCATCGCCGTTTACAGTAATTGGCATATTTTCGGTATGAAACGTCGTAATTTAAAACTGAAAATAGGCGCGAAGAGTCAGAATACGGCACAAAAATCACGCTCAGGAGTCAAATTTCCGACATTTCAGACATTTTGAAAACTGCAGGGGGGTTTGGGCAAAATATGACCCATCGCCGTTTTCAGTAATTGGCATTTTTTCGGTATGAAACGTCGTAATTTGAAACTGAAAATAGGTGCAGAGAGTTAGAATTCGGCTCAAAAATCATGCTCAGGAGTCAAATTTCCGACATTTCAGACATTTTGAAAACTGCAAGGGGGTTTGGGCAAAATATGACCCATCGCCGTTTACAGTAATTGGCATATTTTCGGTATGAAACGTCGTAATTTGAAACTGAAAATAGGCGCAGAGAGTTAGAATTCGGCTCAAAAATCACGCTCAGGAGTCAAATTTCCGACATTTCAGACATTTTGAAAACTGCAGGGGGGTTTGGGCAAAATATTACACATCTCCGTTTTCAGTAATTGGCATATTTTCGGTATGAAACGTCGAAATTTGAAACTGAAAATAGGTGCAAAAGTCAGAATTCGGTTCAAAAATCACGCTCAGGAGTCAAATTTCCGACATTTCAGACATTTTGAAAACTGCAGGGGGGTTCGGGCAAAATATGACCCATCGCCGTTTACAGTAATTGGCATATTTTCGGTATGAAACTTCGAAATTTGAAACTGAAAATAGGAGCAAAAGTCAGAATTCGGCTCAAAAATCACGCTCAGGAGTCAAATTTCCGACATTTCAGACATTTTGAAAACTGCAGGGGGGGTTTGGGCAAAATATGACCCATCGCCGTTTTCAGTAATTGGCATTTTTTCGGTATGAAACGTCGTAATTTGAAGCTGAAAATAGGTGCAAAGAGTTAGAATTCGGCTCAAAAATCACGCTCAGGTGTCAAATTTCCGACATTTCAGACATTTTGAAAACTGCAGACGGGTTTGTGCAAAATATGACCCATCGCTGTTTACAGTAATTGGCATATTTTCGGTATGACACGTCGTAATTTGAAACTGAAAATAGGCGCAGAGAGTCAGAATTCGGCTAAAAAATCACGCTCAGGAGTCAAATTTCCGACATTTCAGACATTTTGAAAACTGCAGGAGGGTTTGGGCAAAATATGACTCATCGCCGTTTACAGTAATTGGCATATTTTCGGTATGAAACGTCGTAATTTGAAACTGATAATAGGCGCAGAGAGTCAGAATTCGGCTCAAAAATAACGCTCAGGAGTCAAATTTCCGACATTTCAGACATTTTGAAAACTGCAGGGGGGTTTGGGCAAAATATGACCTATCGCCGTTTTCAGTAATTGGCATTTTTTCGGTATGAAACGTCGTAATTTGAAAATGAAAATAGGTGCAGAGAGTCAGATTTCGGCTCGAAAATCACGCTCAGGAGTCAAATTTCCGACATTTTAGACATTTTGAAAACTGCAGGGGGGTTCGGGCAAAATATGACCCATCGCCGTTTACAGTAATTGGAATATTTTCGGTATGAAACGTCGTAATTTGAAACTGAAAATAGGCGCAGACAGTCAGAATTCGGCTCAAAAATCACGCTCAGGAGTCAAATTTCCGACATTTCAGACATTTTGAAAACTGCAGGGGGGTTTGGGCAAAATATTACACATCTCCGTTTTCAGTAATTGGCATATTTTCGGTATGAAACGTCGAAATTTGAAACTGAAAATAGGTGCAAAAGTCAGAATTCGGTTCAAAAATCACGCTCAGGAGTCAAATTTCCGACATTTCAGACATTTTGAAAACTGCAGTGGGGTTTGGGCAAAATATGACCCATCGCCGTTTTCAGTAATTGGCATTTTTTCGGTATGAAACGTCGTAATTTGAAGCTGAAAATAGGTGCAAAGAGTTAGAATTCGGCTCAAAAATCACGCTCAGGTGTCAAATTTCCGACATTTCAGACATTTTGAAAACTGCAGACGGGTTTGGGCAAAATATGACCCATCGTCGTTTACAGTAATTGGCATATATTCGGTATGACACGCCGTAATTTGAAACTGAAAATAGGCGCAGAGAGTCAGAATTCGGCTAAAAAATCACGCTCAGGAGTCAAATTTCCGACATTTCAGACATTTTGAAAACTGCAGGAGGGTTTGGGCAAAATATGACCCATCGCCGTTTACAGTAATTGGCATATTTTCGGTATGAAACGTCGTAATTTGAAAATGAAAATAGGTGCAGAGAGTCAGAATTCGGCTCGAAAATCACGCTCAGGAGTCAAATTTCCGACATTTTAGACATTTTGAAAACTGCAGGGGGATTCGGGCAAAATATGACCCATCGCCGTTTACAGTAATTGGAATATTTTCGGTATGAAACGTCGTAATTTGAAACTGAAAATAGGCGCAGACAGTCAGAATGCGGCTCAAAAATCACGCTCTGGAGTCAAATTTCCGACATTTCAGACATTTTGAAAACTGCAGGGGGGTTTGGGGAAAATATGACCCATCGCTGTTTACAGTAATTGGTATATTTTCGGTAAGAATCTTCGTAATTTGAAACTGAAAATAGGCGCAGAGAGTCAGAATTCGGCTCAAAAATCACGCTCAGGAGTCAAATTTCCGACATTTCGGACATTTTGAAAACATTTTGACATTTTGAAAACTGCAGGGGTTTGGGCAAAATATGACCCATCGCCGTTTTCAGTAATTGGCATTTTTTCGGTATGAAACGTCGTAATTTGAAACTGAAAATAGGTGCAGAGAGTTAGAATTCGGCTAAAAAAACATGCTCAGGAGTCAAATTTCCGACATTTCAGACATTTTGAAAACTGAAGGGGGGTTTGGGCAAAATATTACCCATCGCCGTTTACAGTAATTGGCATATTTTCGGTATGGAACGTCGTAATTTGAAACTGAAAATAGGCGCAGAGAGTTAGAATTCGGCTCAAAAATCACGCTCAGGAATCAAATTTCCGACATTTCAGACATTTTGAAAACTGCAGGGGGGTTTGGGCAAAATATTACACATCTCCGTTTTCAGTAATTGGCATATTTTCGGTATGAAACGTCGAAATTTGAAACTGAAAATAGGTGCAAAACTCAGAATTTGGCTCAAAAATCACGCTCAGGAGTCAAATTTCCGACATTTCAGACATTTTGAAAACTGCAGGGGGGTTCGGGCAAAATATGACCCATCGCCGTTTACAGTAATTGGCATATTTTCGGTATGAAACGTCGAAATTTGAAACTGAAAATAGGTGCAAAAGTCAGAATTCGGCTCAAAAATCACGCTCAAGAGTCAAATTTCCGACATTTCAGACATTTTGAAAACTGCAGGGGGGTTTGGGCAAAATATGACCCATCGCCGTTTTCAGTAATTGGCATTTTTTCGGTATGAAACGTCGTAATTTGAAGCTGAAAATAGGTGCAAAGAGTTAGAATTCGGCTCAAAAATCACGCTCAGGTGTCAAATTTCCGACATTTCAGACATTTTGAAAACTGCAGACGGGTTTGGGCAAAATATGACCCATCGCTGTTTACAGTAATTGGCCTATTTTCGGTATGAAACGTCGTAATTTGAAACTGATAATAGGCGCAGAGAGTCAGAATTCGGCTCAAAAATAACGCTCAGGAGTCAAATTTCCGACATTTCAGACATTTTGAAAACTGCAGGGGGGTTTGAGCAAAATATGACCTATCGCCGTTTTCAGTAATTGGCATTTTTTCGGTATGAAACGTCGTAATTTGAAAATGAAAATAGGCGCAGACAGTCAGAATTCGGCTCAAAAATCACGCTCAGGAGTCAAATTTCCGACATTTCAGACATTTTGAAAACTGCAGGGGGGTTTGGGGAAAATATGACCCATCGCTGTTTACAGTAATTGGTATATTTTCGGTAAGAATCTTCGCAATTTGAAACTGAAAATAGGCGCAGAGAGTCAGAATTCGGCTCAAAAATCACGCTCAGGAGTCAAATTTCCGACATTTCGGACATTTTGAAAACATTTTGACATTTTGAAAACTGCAGGGGGTTTGGGCAAAATATGACCCATCGCCGTTTTCAGTAATTGGCATTTTTTCGGTATGAAACGTCGTAATTTGAAACTGAAAATAGGTGCAGAGAGTTAGAATTCGGCTCAAAAATCATGCTCAGGAGTCAAATTTCCGACATTTCAGACATTTTGAAAACTGAAGGGGGGTTTGGGCAAAATATTACCCATCGCCGTTTACAGTAATTGGCATATTTTCGGTATGAAACGTCGTAATTTAAAACTGAAAATAGGCGCGAAGAGTCAGAATACGGCACAAAAATCACGCTCAGGAGTCAAATTTCCGACATTTCAGACATTTTGAAAACTGCAGGGGGGTTTGGGCAAAATATGACCCATCGCCGTTTTCAGTAATTGGCATTTTTTCGGTATGAAACGTCGTAATTTGAAACTGAAAATAGGTGCAGAGAGTTAGAATTCGGCTCAAAAATCATGCTCAGGAGTCAAATTTCCGACATTTCAGACATTTTGAAAACTGCAGGGGGGTTTGGGCAAAATATGACCCATCGCCGTTTACAGTAATTGGCATATTTTCGGTATGAAACGTCGTAATTTGAAACTGAAAATAGGCGCAGAGAGTTAGAATTCGGCTCAAAAATCACGGTCAGGAGTCAAATTTCCGACATTTCAGACATTTTGAAAACTGCAGGGGGGTTTGGGCAAAATATTACACATCTCCGTTTTCAGTAATTGGCATATTTTCGGTATGAAACGTCGAAATTTGAAACTGAAAATAGGTGCAAAAGTCAGAATTCGGTTCAAAAATCACGCTCAGGAGTCAAATTTTCGACATTTCAGACATTTTGAAAACTGCAGGGGGGTTCGGGCAAAATATGACCCATCGCCGTTTACAGTAATTGGCATATTTTCGGTATGAAACTTCGAAATTTGAAACTGAAAATAGGAGCAAAAGTCAGAATTCGGCTCAAAAATCACGCTCAGGAGTCAAATTTCCGACATTTCAGACATTTTGAAAACTGCAGGGGGGTTTGGGCAAAATATGACCCATCGCCGTTTTCAGTAATTGGCATTTTTTCGGTATGAAACGTCGTAATTTGAAGCTGAAAATAGGTGCAAAGAGTTAGAATTCGGCTCAAAAATCACGCTCAGGTGTCAAATTTCCGACATTTCAGACATTTTGAAAACTGCAGACGGGTTTGGGCAAAATATGACCCATCGTCGTTTACAGTAATTGGCATATATTCGGTATGACACGTCGTAATTTGAAACTGAAAATAGGCGCAGAGAGTCAGAATTCGGCTAAAAAATCACGCTCAGGAGTCAAATTTCCGACATTTCAGACATTTTGAAAACTGCAGGAGGGTTTGGGCAAAATATGACCCATCGCCGTTTACAGTAATTGGCATATTTTCGGTATGAAACGTCGTAATTTGAAACTGATAATAGGCGCAGAGAGTCAGAATTCGGCTCAAAAATAACGCTCAGGAGTCAAATTTCCGACATTTCAGACATTTTGAAAACTGCAGGGGGGTTTGGGCAAAACATGACCTATCGCCGTTTTTCAGTAATTGGCATTTTTTCGGTATGAAACGTCGTAATTTGAAAATGAAAATAGGTGCAGAGAGTCAGAATTCGGCTCGAAAATCACGCTCAGGAGTCAAATTTCCGACATTTTAGACATTTTGAAAACTGCAGGGGGGTTCGGGCAAAATATGACCCATCGCCGTTTACAGTAATTGGAATATTTTCGGTATGAAACGTCGTAATTTGAAACTGAAAATAGGCGCAGACAGTCAGAATGCGGCTCAAAAATCACGCTCTGGAGTCAAATTTCCGACATTTCAGACATTTTGAAAACTGCAGGGGGGTTTGGGGAAAATATGACCCATCGCTGTTTACAGTAATTGGTATATTTTCGGTAAGAATCTTCGTAATTTGAAACTGAAAATAGGCGCAAAACTCAGAATTTGGCTCAAAAATCACGCTCAGGAGTCAAATTTCCGACATTTCAGACATTTTGAAAACTGCAGGGGGGTTCGGGCAAAATATGACCCATCGCCGTTTACAGTAATTGGCATATTTTCGGTATGAAACGTCGAAATTTGAAACTGAAAATAGGTGCAAAAGTCAGAATTCGGCTCAAAAATCACGCTCAAGAGTCAAATTTCCGACATTTCAGACATTTTGAAAACTGCAGGGGGGTTTGGGCAAAATATGACCCATCGCCGTTTACAGTAATTGGAATATTTTCGGTATGAAACGTCGTAATTTGAAACTGAAAATAGGCGCAGACAGTCAGAATTCGGCTCAAAAATCACGCTCAGGAGTCAAATTTCCGACATTTCAGACATTTTGAAAACTGCAGGGGGGTTTGGGGAAAATATGACCCATCGCTGTTTACAGTAATTGGTATATTTTCGGTAAGAATCTTCGCAATTTGAAACTGAAAATAGGCGCAGAGAGTCAGAATTCGGCTCAAAAATCACGCTCAGGAGTCAAATTTCCGACATTTCGGACATTTTGAAAACATTTTGACATTTTGAAAACTGCAGGGGGTTTGGGCAAAATATGACCCATCGCCGTTTTCAGTAATTGGCATTTTTTCGGTATGAAACGTCGTAATTTGAAACTGAAAATAGGTGCAGAGAGTTAGAATTCGGCTCAAAAATCATGCTCAGGAGTCAAATTTCCGACATTTCAGACATTTTGAAAACTGAAGGGGGGTTTGGGCAAAATATTACCCATCGCCGTTTACAGTAATTGGCATATTTTCGGTATGAAACGTCGTAATTTGAAACTGAAAATAGGCGCAGAGAGTTAGAATCAGGAGTCAAATTTCCGACATTTCAGACATTTTGAAAACTGCAGGGGGGTTTGGGCAAAATATTACACATCTCCGTTTTCAGTAATTGGCATATTTTCGGTATGAAACGTCGAAATTTGAAACTGAAAATAGGTGCAAAACTCAGAATTTGGCTCAAAACTCACGCTCAGGAGTCAAATTTCCGACATTTCAGACATTTTGAAAACTGCAGGGGGGTTCGGGCAAAATATGACCCATCGCCGTTTACAGTAATTGGCATATTTTCGGTATGAAACGTCGAAATTTGAAACTGAAAATAGGTGCAAAAGTCAGAATTCGGCTCAAAAATCACGCTCAAGAGTCAAATTTCCGACATTTCAGACATTTTGAAAACTGCAGGGGGGTTTGGGCAAAATATGACCCATCGCCGTTTTCAGTAATTGGCATTTTTTCGGTATGAAACGTCGTAATTTGAAGCTGAAAATAGGTGCAAAGAGTTAGAATTCGGCTCAAAAATCACGCTCAGGTGTCAAATTTCCGACATTTCAGACATTTTGAAAACTGCAGACGGGTTTGGGCAAAATATGACCCATCGCTGTTTACAGTAATTGGCATATTTTCGGTATGACACGTCGTAATTTGAAACTGAAAATAGGCGCAGAGAGTCAGAATTCGGCTAAAAAATCACGCTCAGGAGTCAAATTTCCGACATTTCAGACATTTTGAAAACTGCAGGAGGGTTTGGGCAAAATATGACCCATCGCCGTTTACAGTAATTGGCCTATTTTCGGTATGAAACGTCGTAATTTGAAACTGATAATAGGCGCAGAGAGTCAGAATTCGGCTCAAAAATAACGCTCAGGAGTCAAATTTCCGACATTTCAGACATTTTGAAAACTGCAGGGGGGTTTGAGCAAAATATGACCTATCGCCGTTTTCAGTAATTGGTATTTTTTCGGTATGAAACGTCGTAATTTGAAAATGAAAATAGGTGCAGAGAGTCAGAATTCGGCTCGAAAATCACGCTCAGGAGTCAAATTTCCGACATTTTAGACATTTTGAAAACTGCAGGGGGGTTCGGGCAAACTATGACCCATCGCCGTTTACAGTAATTGGCATATTTTCGGTATGAAACGTCGTAATTTGAAACTGAAAATAGGCGCAGACAGTCAGAATTCGGCTCAAAAATCACGCTCAGGAGTCAAATTTCCGACATTTCAGACATTTTGAAAACTGCAGGGGGGTTTGGGGAAAATATGACCCATCGCTGTTTACAGTAATTGGTATATTTTCGGTAAGAATCTTCGCAATTTGAAACTGAAAATAGGCGCAGAGAGTCAGAATTCGGCTCAAAAATCACGCTCAGGAGTCAAATTTCCGACATTTCGGACATTTTGAAAACATTTTGACATTTTGAAAACTGCAGGGGGTTTGGGCAAAATATGACCCATCGCCGTTTTCAGTAATTGGCATTTTTTCGGTATGAAACGTCGTAATTTGAAACTGAAAATAGGTGCAGAGAGTTAGAATTCGGCTCAAAAATCATGCTCAGGAGTCAAATTTCCGACATTTCAGACATTTTGAAAACTGAAGGGGGGTTTGGGCAAAATATTACCCATCGCCGTTTACAGTAATTGGCATATTTTCGGTATGAAACGTCGTAATTTGAAACTGAAAATAGGCGCAGAGAGTTAGAATCAGGAGTCAAATTTCCGACATTTCAGACATTTTGAAAACTGCAGGGGGGTTTGGGCAAAATATTACACATCTCCGTTTTCAGTAATTGGCATATTTTCGGTATGAAACGTCGAAATTTGAAACTGAAAATAGGTGCAAAACTCAGAATTTGGCTCAAAAATCACGCTCAGGAGTCAAATTTCCGACATTTCAGACATTTTGAAAACTGCAGGGGGGTTCGGGCAAAATATGACCCATCGCCGTTTACAGTAATTGGCATATTTTCGGTATGAAACTTCGAAATTTGAAACTGAAAATAGGTGCAAAAGTCAGAATTCGGCTCAAAAATCACGCTCAAGAGTCAAATTTCCGACATTTCAGACATTTTGAAAACTGCAGGGGGGTTTGGGCAAAATATGACCCATCGCCGTTTTCAGTAATTGGCATTTTTTCGGTATGAAACGTCGTAATTTGAAGCTGAAAATAGGTGCAAAGAGTTAGAATTCGGCTCAAAAATCACGCTCAGGTGTCAAATTTCCGACATTTCAGACATTTTGAAAACTGCAGACGGGTTTGGGCAAAATATGACCCATCGCTGTTTACAGTAATTGGCATATTTTCGGTATGACACGTCGTAATTTGAAACTGAAAATAGGCGCAGAGAGTCAGAATTCGGCTAAAAAATCACGCTCAGGAGTCAAATTTCCGACATTTCAGACATTTTGAAAACTGCAGGAGGGTTTGGGCAAAATATGACCCATCGTTGTTTACAGTAATTGGCCTATTTTCGGTATGAAACGTCGTAATTTGAAACTGATAATAGGCGCAGAGAGTCAGAATTCGGCTCAAAAATAACGCTCAGGAGTCAAATTTCCGACATTTCAGACATTTTGAAAACTGCAGGGGGGTTTGAGCAAAATATGACCTATCGCCGTTTTCAGTAATTGGCATTTTTTCGGTATGAAACGTCGTAATTTGAAAATGAAAATAGGTGCAGAGAGTCAGAATTCGGCTCGAAAATCACGCTCAGGAGTCAAATTTCCGACATTTTAGACATTTTGAAAACTGCAGGGGGGTTCGGGCAAACTATGACCCATCGCCGTTTACAGTAATTGGCATATTTTCGGTATGAAACGTCGTAATTTGAAACTGAAAATAGGCGCAGAGAGTCAGAATTCGGCTCAAAAATCGCGCTCAGGAGTCAAATTTCCAACATTTCGGACATTTTGAAAACATTTTGACATTTTGAAAACTGCAGGGGGGTTTGGGCAAAATATGATCCATCGCCGTTTTCAGTAATTGGCATTTTTTCGGTATGAAACGTCGTAATTTGAAACTGAAAATAGGTGCAGAGAGTTAGAATTCGGCTCAAAAATCATGCTCCGGAGTCAAATTTCCGACATTTCAGACATTTTGAAAACTGCAGGGGGGTTTGGGCAAAATATGACCCATCGCCGTTTACAGTAATTGGCATATTTTCGGTATGAAACGTCGTAATTTGAAACTGAAAATAGGCGCAGAGAGTTAGAATTCGGCTCAAAAATCACGGTCAGGAGTCAAATTTCCGACATTTCAGACATTTTGAAAACTGCAGGGGGGTTTGGGCAAAATATTACACATCTCCGTTTTCAGTAATTGGCATATTTTCGGTATGAAACGTCGAAATTTGAAACTGAAAATAGGTGCAAAAGTCAGAATTCGGTTCAAAAATAACGCTCAGGAGTCAAATTTCCGACATTTCAGACATTTTGAAAACTGCAGGGGGGTTCGGGCAAAATATGACCCATCGCCGTTTACAGTAATTGGCATATTTTCGGTATGAAACTTCGAAATTTGAAACTGAAAATAGGAGCAAAAGTCAGAATTCGGCTCAAAAATCACGCTCAGGAGTCAAATTTCCGACATTTCAGACATTTTGAAAACTGCAGGGGGGTTTGGGCAAAACATGACCTATCGCCGTTTTCAGTAATTGGCATTTTTTCGGTATGAAACGTCGTAATTTGAAAATGAAAATAGGTGCAGAGAGTCAGAATTCGGCTCGAAAATCACGCTCAGGAGTCAAATTTCCGACATTTTAGACATTTTGAAAACTGCAGGGGGGTTCGGGCAAAATATGACCCATCGCCGTTTACAGTAATTGGAATATTTTCGGTATGAAACGTCGTAATTTGAAACTGAAAATAGGCGCAGACAGTCAGAATGCGGCTCAAAAATCACGCTCTGGAGTCAAATTTCCGACATTTCAGACATTTTGAAAACTGCAGGGGGGTTTGGGGAAAATATGACCCATCGCTGTTTACAGTAATTGGTATATTTTCGGTAAGAATCTTCGTAATTTGAAACTGAAAATAGGCGCAGAGAGTCAGAATTCTGCTCAAAAATCACGCTCAGGAGTCAAATTTCCGACATTTCGGACATTTTGAAAACATATTGACATTTTGAAAACTGCAGGGGGTTTGGGCAAAATATGACCCATCGCCGTTTTCAGTAATTGGCATTTTTTCGGTATGAAACGTCGTAATTTGAAACTGAAAATAGGTGCAGAGAGTTAGAATTCGGCTAAAAAAACATGCTCAGGAGTCAAATTTCCGACATTTCAGACATTTTGAAAACTGAAGGGGGGTTTGGGCAAAATATTACCCATCGCCGTTTACAGTAATTGGCATATTTTCGGTATGAAACGTCGTAATTTGAAACTGAAAATAGGCGCAGAGAGTTAGAATTCGGCTCAAAAATCACGCTCAGGAATCAAATTTCCGACATTTCAGACATTTTGAAAACTGCAGGGGGGTTTGGGCAAAATATTACACATCTCCGTTTTCAGTAATTGGCATATTTTCGGTATGAAACGTCGAAATTTGAAACTGAAAATAGGTGCAAAACTCAGAATTTGGCTCAAAAATCACGCTCAGGAGTCAAATTTCCGACATTTCAGACATTTTGAAAACTGCAGGGGGGTTCGGGCAAAATATGACCCATCGCCGTTTACAGTAATTGGCATATTTTCGGTATGAAACGTCGAAATTTGAAACTGAAAATAGGTGCAAAAGTCAGAATTCGGCTCAAAAATCACGCTCAAGAGTCAAATTTCCGACATTTCAGACATTTTGAAAACTGCAGGGGGGTTTGGGCAAAATATGACCCATCGCCGTTTACAGTAATTGGCATATTTTCGGTATGAAACGTCGTAATTTGAAACTGAAAATAGGCGCAGAGAGTTAGAATTCGGCTCAAAAATCACGGTCAGGAGTCAAATTTCCGACATTTCAGACATTTTGAAAACTGCAGGGGGGTTTGGGCAAAATATTACACATCTCCGTTTTCAGTAATTGGCATATTTTCGGTATGAAACGTCGAAATTTGAAACTGAAAATAGGAGCAAAAGTCAGAATTCGGCTCAAAAATCACGCTCAGGAGTCAAATTTCCGACATTTCAGACATTTTGAAAACTGCAGGGGGGTTTGGGCAAAACATGACCTATCGCCGTTTTCAGTAATTGGCATTTTTTCGGTATGAAACGTCGTAATTTGAAAATGAAAATAGGTGCAGAGAGTCAGAATTCGGCTCGAAAATCACGCTCAGGAGTCAAATTTCCGACATTTTTGACATTTTGAAAACTGCAGGGGGGTTCGGGCAAAATATGACCCATCGCCGTTTACAGTAATTGGAATATTTTCGGTATGAAACGTCGTAATTTGAAACTGAAAATAGGCGCAGACAGTCAGAATGCGGCTCAAAAATCACGCTCTGGAGTCAAATTTCCGACATTTCAGACATTTTGAAAACTGCAGGGGGGTTTGGGGAAAATATGACCCATCGCTGTTTACAGTAATTGGTATATTTTCGGTAAGAATCTTCGTAATTTGAAACTGAAAATAGGCGCAGAGAGTCAGAATTCGGCTCAAAAATCACGCTCAGGAGTCAAATTTCCGACATTTCGGACATTTTGAAAACATATTGACATTTTGAAAACTGCAGGGGGTTTGGGCAAAATATGACCCATCGCCGTTTTCAGTAATTGGCATTTTTTCGGTATGAAACGTCGTAATTTGAAACTGAAAATAGGTGCAGAGAGTTAGAATTCGGCTAAAAAAACATGCTCAGGAGTCAAATTTCCGACATTTCAGACATTTTGAAAACTGAAGGGGGGTTTGGGCAAAATATTACCCATCGCCGTTTACAGTAATTGGCATATTTTCGGTATGAAACGTCGTAATTTGAAACTGAAAATAGGCGCAGAGAGTTAGAATTCGGCTCAAAAATCACGCTCAGGAATCAAATTTCCGACATTTCAGACATTTTGAAAACTGCAGGGGGGTTTGGGCAAAATATTACACATCTCCGTTTTCAGTAATTGGCATATTTTCGGTATGAAACGTCGAAATTTGAAACTGAAAATAGGTGCAAAACTCAGAATTTGGCTCAAAAATCACGCTCAGGAGTCAAATTTCCGACATTTCAGACATTTTGAAAACTGCAGGGGGGTTCGGGCAAAATATGACCCATCGCCGTTTACAGTAATTGGCATATTTTCGGTATGAAACGTCGAAATTTGAAACTGAAAATAGGTGCAAAAGTCAGAATTCGGCTCAAAAATCACGCTCAAGAGTCAAATTTCCGACATTTCAGACATTTTGAAAACTGCAGGGGGGTTTGGGCAAAATATGACCCATCGCCGTTTACAGTAATTGGAATATTTTCGGTATGAAACGTCGTAATTTGAAACTGAAAATAGGCGCAGACAGTCAGAATTCGGCTCAAAAATCACGCTCAGGAGTCAAATTAACGACATTTCAGACATTTTGAAAACTGCAGGGGGGTTTGGGGAAAATATGACCCATCGCTGTTTACAGTAATTGGTATATTTTCGGTAAGAATCTTCGCAATTTGAAACTGAAAATAGGCGCAGAGAGTCAGAATTCGGCTCAAAAATCACGCTCAGGAGTCAAATTTCCGACATTTCGGACATTTTGAAAACATTTTGATATTTTGAAAACTGCAGGGGGTTTGGGCAAAATATGACCCATCGCCGTTTTCAGTAATTGGCATTTTTTCGGTATGAAACGTCGTAATTTGAAACTGAAAATAGGTGCAGAGAGTTAGAATTCGGCTCAAAAATCATGCTCAGGAGTCAAATTTCCGACATTTCAGACATTTTGAAAACTGAAGGGGGGTTTGGGCAAAATATTACCCATCGCTGTTTACAGTAATTGGCATATTTTCGGTATGAAACGTCGTAATTTGAAACTGAAAATAGGCGCAGAGAGTTAGAATCAGGAGTCAAATTTCCGACATTTCAGACATTTTGAAAACTGCAGGGGGGGGTTTGGGCAAAATATTACACATCTCCGTTTTCAGTAATTAGCATATTTTCGGTATGAAACGTCGAAATTTGAAACTGAAAATAGGTGCAAAACTCAGAATTTGGCTCAAAAATCACGCTCAGGAGTCAAATTTCCGACATTTCAGACATTTTGAAAACTGCAGGGGGGTTCGGGCAAAATATGACCCATCGCCGTTTACAGTAATTGGCATATTTTCGGTATGAAACGTCGAAATTTGAAACTGAAAATAGGTGCAAAAGTCAGAATTCGGCTCAAAAATCACGCTCAAGAGTCAAATTTCCGACATTTCAGACATTTTGAAAACTGCAGGGGGGTTTGGGCAAAATATGACCCATCGCCGTTTTCAGTAATTGGCATTTTTTCGGTATGAAACGTCGTAATTTGAAGCTGAAAATAGGTGCAAAGAGTTAGAATTCGGCTCAAAAATCACGCTCAGGTGTCAAATTTCCGACATTTCAGACATTTTGAAAACTGCAGACGGGTTTGGGCAAAATATGACCCATCGCTGTTTACAGTAATTGGCATATTTTCGGTATGACACGTCGTAATTTGAAACTGAAAATAGGCGCAGAGAGTCAGAATTCGGCTAAAAAATCACGCTCAGGAGTCAAATTTCCGACATTTCAGACATTTTGAAAACTGCAGGAGGGTTTGGGCAAAATATGACTCATCGCCGTTTACAGTAATTGGCCTATTTTCGGTATGAAACGTCGTAATTTGAAACTGATAATAGGCGCAGAGAGTCAGAATTCGGCTCAAAAATAACGCTCAGGAGTCAAATTTCCGACATTTCAGACATTTTGAAAACTGCAGGGGGGTTTGAGCAAAATATGACCTATCGCCGTTTTCAGTAATTGGCATTTTTTCGGTATGAAACGTCGTAATTTGAAAATGAAAATAGGTGCAGAGAGTCAGAATTCGGCTCGAAAATCACGCTCAGGAGTCAAATTTCCGACATTTTAGACATTTTGAAAACTGCAGGGGGGTTCGGGCAAACTATGACCCATCGCCGTTTACAGTAATTGGCATATTTTCGGTATGAAACGTCGTAATTTGAAACTGAAAATAGGCGCAGACAGTCAGAATTCGGCTCAAAAATCACGCTCAGGAGTCAAATTTCCGACATTTCAGACATTTTGAAAACTGCAGGGGGGTTTGGGGAAAATATGACCCATCGCTGTTTACAGTAATTGGTATATTTTCGGTAAGAATCTTCGCAATTTGAAACTGAAAATAGGCGCAGAGAGTCAGAATTCGGCTCAAAAATCACGCTCAGGAGTCAAATTTCCGACATTTCGGACATTTTGAAAACATTTTGACATTTTGAAAACTGCAGGGGGTTTGGGCAAAATATGACCCATCGCCGTTTTCAGTAATTGGCATTTTTTCGGTATGAAACGTCGTAATTTGAAACTGAAAATAGGTGCAGAGAGTTAGAATTCGGCTCAAAAATCATGCTCAGGAGTCAAATTTCCGACATTTCAGACATTTTGAAAACTGAAGGGGGGTTTGGGCAAAATATTACCCATCGCCGTTTACAGTAATTGGCATATTTTCGGTATGAAACGTCGTAATTTGAAACTGAAAATAGGCGCAGAGAGTTAGAATCAGGAGTCAAATTTCCGACATTTCAGACATTTTGAAAACTGCAGGGGGGTTTGGGCAAAATATTACACATCTCCGTTTTCAGTAATTGGCATATTTTCGGTATGAAACGTCGAAATTTGAAACTGAAAATAGGTGCAAAACTCAGAATTTGGCTCAAAAATCACGCTCAGGAGTCAAATTTCCGACATTTCAGACATTTTGAAAACTGCAGGGGGGTTCGGGCAAAATATGACCCATCGCCGTTTACAGTAATTGGCATATTTTCGGTATGAAACGTCGAAATTTGAAACTGAAAATAGGTGCAAAAGTCAGAATTCGGCTCAAAAATCACGCTCAAGAGTCAAATTTCCGACATTTCAGACATTTTGAAAACTGCAGGGGGGTTTGGGCAAAATATGACCCATCGCCGTTTTCAGTAATTGGCATTTTTTCGGTATGAAACGTCGTAATTTGAAGCTGAAAATAGGTGCAAAGAGTTAGAATTCGGCTCAAAAATCACGCTCAGGTGTCAAATTTCCGACATTTCAGACATTTTGAAAACTGCAGACGGGTTTGGGCAAAATATGACCCATCGCTGTTTACAGTAATTGGCATATTTTCGGTATGACACGTCGTAATTTGAAACTGAAAATAGGCGCAGAGAGTCAGAATTCGGCTAAAAAATCACGCTCAGGAGTCAAATTTCCGACATTTCAGACATTTTGAAAACTGCAGGAGGGTTTGGGCAAAATATGACTCATCGCCGTTTACAGTAATTGGCCTATTTTCGGTATGAAACGTCGTAATTTGAAACTGATAATAGGCGCAGAGAGTCAGAATTCGGCTCAAAAATAACGCTCAGGAGTCAAATTTCCGTCATTTCAGACATTTTGAAAACTGCAGGGGGGTTTGAGCAAAATATGACCTATCGCCGTTTTCAGTAATTGGCATTTTTTCGGTATGAAACGTCGTAATTTGAAAATGAAAATAGGTGCAGAGAGTCAGAATTCGGCTCGAAAATCACGCTCAGGAGTCAAATTTCCGACATTTTAGACATTTTGAAAACTACAGGGGGGTTCGGGCAAACTATGACCCATCGCCGTTTACAGTAATTGGCATATTTTCGGTATGAAACGTCGTAATTTGAAACTGAAAATAGGCGCAGACAGTCAGAATTCGGCTCAAAAATCACGCTCAGGAGTAAAATTTCCGACATTTCAGACATTTTGAAAACTGCAGGGGGGTTTGGGGAAAATATGACCCATCGCTGTTTACAGTAATTGGTATATTTTCGGTAAGAATCTTCGCAATTTGAAACTGAAAATAGGCGCAGAGAGTCAGAATTCGGCTCAAAAATCACGCTCAGGAGTCAAATTTCCGACATTTCGGACATTTTGAAAACATTTTGACATTTTGAAAACTGCAGGGGGTTTGGGCAAAATATGACCCATCGCCGTTTTCAGTAATTGGCATTTTTTCGGTATGAAACGTCGTAATTTGAAACTGAAAATAGGTGCAGAGAGTTAGAATTCGGCTCAAAAATCATGCTCAGGAGTCAAATTTCCGACATTTCAGACATTTTGAAAACTGAAGGGGGGTTTGGGCAAAATATTACCCATCGCCGTTTACAGTAATTGGCATATTTTCGGTATGAAACGTCGTAATTTGAAACTGAAAATAGGCGCAGAGAGTTAGAATCAGGAGTCAAATTTCCGACATTCCAGACATTTTGAAAACTGCAGGGGGGTTTGGGCAAAATATTACACATCTCCGTTTTCAGTAATTGGCATATTTTCGGTATGAAACGTCGAAATTTGAAACTGAAAATAGGTGCAAAACTCAGAATTTGGCTCAAAAATCACGGTCAGGAGTCAAATTTCCGACATTTCAGACATTTTGAAAACTGCAGGGGGGTTCGGGCAAAATATGACCCATCGCCGTTTACAGTAATTGACATATTTTCGGTATGAAACGTCGAAATTTGAAACTGAAAATAGGTGCAAAAGTCAGAATTCGGCTCAAAAATCACGCTCAAGAGTCAAATTTCCGACATTTCAGACATTTTGAAAACTGCAGGGGGGTTTGGGCAAAATATGACCCATCGCCGTTTTCAGTAATTGGCATTTTTTCGGTATGAAACGTCGTAATTTGAAGCTGAAAATAGGTGCAAAGAGTTAGAATTCGGCTCAAAAATCACGCTCAGGTGTCAAATTTCCGACATTTCAGACATTTTGAAAACTGCAGACGGGTTTGGGCAAAATATGACCCATCGCTGTTTACAGTAATTGGCATATTTTCGGTATGACACGTCGTAATTTGAAACTGAAAATAGGCGCAGAGAGTCAGAATTCGGCTAAAAAATCACGCTCAGGAGTCAAATTTCCGACATTTCAGACATTTTGAAAACTGCAGGAGGGTTTGGGCAAAATATGACTCATCGCCGTTTACAGTAATTGGCCTATTTTCGGTATGAAACGTCGTAATTTGAAACTGATAATAGGCGCAGAGAGTCAGAATTCGGCTCAAAAATAACGCTCAGGAGTCAAATTTCCGACATTTCAGACATTTTGAAAACTGCAGGGGGGTTTGAGCAAAATATGACCTATCGCCGTTTTCAGTAATTGGCATTTTTTCGGTATGAAACGTCGTAATTTGAAAATGAAAATAGGTGCAGAGAGTCAGAATTCGGCTCGAAAATCACGCTCAGGAGTCAAATTTCCGACATTTTAGACATTTTGAAAACTGCAGGGGGGTTCGGGCAAACTATGACCCATCGCCGTTTACAGTAATTGGCATATTTTCGGTATGAAACGTCGTAATTTGAAACTGAAAATAGGCGCAGACAGTCAGAATTCGGCTCAAAAATCACGCTCAGGAGTCAAATTTCCGACATTTCAGACATTTTGAAAACTGCAGGGGGGTTTGGGGAAAATATGACCCATCGCTGTTTACAGTAATTGGTATATTTTCGGTAAGAATCTTCGCAATTTGAAACTGAAAATAGGCGCAGAGAGTCAGAATTCGGCTCAAAAATCACGCTCAGGAGTCAAATTTCCGACATTTCGGACATTTTGAAAACATTTTGACATTTTGAAAACTGCAGGGGGTTTGGGCAAAATATGACCCATCGCCGTTTTCAGTAATTGGCATTTTTTCGGTATGAAACGTCGTAATTTGAAACTGAAAATAGGTGCAGAGAGTTAGAATTCGGCTCAAAAATCATGCTCAGGAGTCAAATTTCCGACATTTCAGACATTTTGAAAACTGAAGGGGGGTTTGGGCAAAATATTACCCATCGCCGTTTACAGTAATTGGCATATTTTCGGTATGAAACGTCGTAATTTGAAACTGAAAATAGGCGCAGAGAGTTAGAATCAGGAGTCAAATTTCCGACATTCCAGACATTTTGAAAACTGCAGGGGGGTTTGGGCAAAATATTACACATCTCCGTTTTCAGTAATTGGCATATTTTCGGTATGAAACGTCGAAATTTGAAACTGAAAATAGGTGCAAAACTCAGAATTTGGCTCAAAAATCACGCTCAGGAGTCAAATTTCCGACATTTCAGACATTTTGAAAACTGCAGGGGGGTTCGGGCAAAATATGACCCATCGCCGTTTACAGTAATTGACATATTTTCGGTATGAAACGTCGAAATTTGAAACTGAAAATAGGTGCAAAAGTCAGAATTCGGCTCAAAAATCACGCTCAAGAGTCAAATTTCCGACATTTCAGACATTTTGAAAACTGCAGGGGGGTTTGGGCAAAATATGACCCATCGCCGTTTTCAGTAATTGGCATTTTTTCGGTATGAAACGTCGTAATTTGAAGCTGAAAATAGGTGCAAAGAGTTAGAATTCGGCTCAAAAATCACGCTCAGGTGTCAAATTTCCGACATTTCAGACATTTTGAAAACTGCAGACGGGTTTGGGCAAAATATGACCCATCGCTGTTTACAGTAATTGGCATATTTTCGGTATGACACGTCGTAATTTGAAACTGAAAATAGGCGCAGAGAGTCAGAATTCGGCTAAAAAATCACGCTCAGGAGTCAAATTTCCGACATTTCAGACATTTTGAAAACTGCAGGAGGGTTTGGGCAAAATATGACCCATCGCCGTTTACAGTAATTGGCCTATTTTCGGTATGAAACGTCGTAATTTGAAACTGATAATAGGCGCAGAGAGTCAGAATTCGGCTCAAAAATAACGCTCAGGAGTCAAATTTCCGACATT
This sequence comes from Procambarus clarkii, assembly GCF_040958095.1. Lineage (NCBI taxonomy): Eukaryota > Metazoa > Arthropoda > Malacostraca > Decapoda > Cambaridae > Procambarus > Procambarus clarkii. Next base: position 20,448,456 of record NC_091238.1, read on the forward strand.
TCAGACATTTTGAAAACTGCAGGGGGGTTTGAGCAAAATATGACCTATCGCCGTTTTCAGTAATTGGCATTTTTTCGGTATGAATCGTCGTAATTTGAAAATGAAAATAGGTGCAGAGAGTCAGAATTCGGCTCGAAAATCACGCTCAGGAGTCAAATTTCCGACATTTTAGACATTTTGAAAACTGCAGGGGGGTTCGGGCAAACTATGACCCATCGCCGTTTACAGTAATTGGCATATTTTCGGTATGAAACGTCGTAATTTGAAACTGAAAATAGGCGCAGAGAGTCAGAATTCGGCTCAAAAATCGCGCTCAGGAGTCAAATTTCCAACATTTCGGACATTTTGAAAACATTTTGACATTTTGAAAACTGCAGGGGGGTTTGGGCAAAATATGATCCATCGCCGTTTTCAGTAATTGGCATTTTTTCGGTATGAAACGTCGTAATTTGAAACTGAAAATAGGTGCAGAGAGTTAGAATTCGGCTCAAAAATCATGCTCAGGAGTCAAATTTCCGAAATTTCAGACATTTTGAAAACTGAAGGGGGGTTTGGGCAAAATATTACCCATCGCCGTTTACAGTAATTGGCATATTTTCGGTATGAAACGTCGTAATTTGAAACTGAAAATAGGTGCAAAACTCAGAATTTGGCTCAAAAATCACGCTCAGGAGTCAAATTTCCGACATTTCAGACATTTTAAAAACTGCAGGGGGGTTCGGGCAAAATATGACCCATCGCCGTTTACAGTAATTGCCATATTTTCGGTATGAAACGTCGAAATTAGAAACTGAAAATAACACAGAGAGTCAGAATTCGGCTCAAAAATCACGCTCAGGAGTCAAATTTCCGACATTTCAGACATTTTGAAAACTGCAGGGGGGTTTGGGCAAAATATGACCCATCGCTGTTTACAGTAATTGGCATATTTTCGGAATGAAACGTCGTAATTTGAAACTGAAAATACGTGCAGAGATTTAGAATTCGGCTCAAAAATCACGCTCAGGAGTCAAATTTCCGACATTTCAGACATTTTGAAAACTGCAGGGGGGTTTGGGCAAAATATTACCCATCGCCGTTTACAGTAATTGGCATATTTTCGGTATGAAACGTCGTAATTTGAAACAGAAAATAGGCGCAGAAAGTCAGAATTCGGCTCAAAAATCACGCTCAGGAGTCAAATTTCCGACATTTCAGACATTTTGAAAACTGCAGGAGGGTTTGGGCAAAATATGACCCATCGCCGTTTATAGTAATTGGCATATTTTCGGTATGAAACGTCGTAATTTGAAACTGCAAATAGGCGCAGAGAGTCAGAATTCGGCTCAAAAATCACGATCAGGAGTCAAATTTCCGACATTTCGGACATTTTGAAAACTGCAGGGGGGTTTGGGCAAAATATGACACATCTCCGTTTTCAGTAATTGGCATTTTTTCGGTATGAAACGTCGTAATTTGAAAATGGAAATAGGTGCAGAGAGTCAGAATTCGGCTCGAAAATCACGCTCAGGAGTCAAATTTCCGACATTTCGGACATTTTGAAAACTGCAGGGGGGTTTGGGGAAAATATGACATATCTTTGTTTTCAGTAATTGGCATATTTTCGGTATGAAACGTCGAAATTTGAAACTGAAAATAGGTGCAAAAGTCAGAATTCGGCTCAAAAATCACGCTCAGGAGTCAAATTTCCGACATTTCAGACATTTTGAAAACTGCAGGGTGGTTCGGGCAAAATATGACCCATCGCCGTTTACAGTAATTGGCATATCTTCGGTATAAAACGTCGTAATTTGAAACTGAAAATAGGCGCAGAGAGTCAGAATACGGCTCAAAAATCTTGCTCAGGAGTCAAATTTCCAACATTTCAGACATTCTGAAAACTGCAGGGGGGTTCGGGCAAAATATGACCCATCGCCGTTTACAGTAATTGGCATATTTTCGGTATGAAACGCAATTTGAAACTGAAAATAGGCGCAGAGTGTCAGAATACGGCTCAAAAATCTTGCTCAGGAGTCAAATTTCCAACATTTCAGACATTTTGAAAACTGCAGGGGGGTTTGGGCAAAATATGACCCATCGCCGTTTACAGTAATATGCATATTTTCGGTATGAAACGTCGTAATTTGAAACTGAAAATAGGCGCAGAGAGTCAGAATTCGGCTCAAAAATCACGCTCAGGAGTCAAATTTCCGACATTTCGGACATTTTGAAAACTGCAGGGGGGTTTGGGCAAAATATGACCCATCGCCGTTTACAGTAATTGGTATATTTTCGGTATGAAACGTCGTAATTTAAAACTGAAAATAGGCGCGAAGAGTCAGAATATGGCACAAAAATCACGCTCAGGAGTCAAATTTCCGACATTTCAGACATTTTGAAAACTGCAGGGGGGTTCGGGCAAAATATGACCCATCGCCGTTTACAGTAATTGGCATATTTTCGGTATGAAACTTCGAAATTTGAAACTGAAAATAGGAGCAAAAGTCAGAATTCGGCTCAAAAATCACGCTCAGGAGTCAAATTTCCGACATTTCAGACATTTTGAAAACTTGCAGGGGGGGTTTGGGCAAAATATGACCTATCGCCGTTTTCAGTAATTGGCATTTTTTCGGTATGAAACGTCGTAATTTGAAGCTGAAAATAGGTGCAAAGAGTTAGAATTCGGCTCAAAAATCACGCTCAGGTGTCAAATTTCCGACATTTCAGACATTTTGAAAACTGCAGACGGGTTTGGGCAAAATATGACCCATCGCTGTTTACAGTAATTGGCATATTTTCGGTATGACACGTCGTAATTTGAAACTGAAAATAGGCGCAGAGAGTCAGAATTCGGCTAAAAAATCACGCTCAGGAGTCAAATTTCCGACATTTCAGACATTTTGAAAACTGCAGGAGGGTTTGGGCAAAATATGACTCATCGCCGTTTACAGTAATTGGCATATTTTCGGTATGAAACGTCGTAATTTGAAACTGATAATAGGCGCAGAGAGTCAGAATTCGGCTCAAAAATAACGCTCAGGAGTCAAATTTCCGACATTTCAGACATTTTGAAAACTGCAGGGGGGTTTGGGCAAAATATGACCTATCGCCGTTTTCAGTAATTGGCATTTTTTCGGTATGAAACGTCGTAATTTGAAAATGAAAATAGGTGCAGAGAGTCAGAATTCGGCTCGAAAATCACGCTCAGGAGTCAAATTTCCGACATTTTAGACATTTTGAAAACTGCAGGGGGGTTCGCGCAAAATATGACCCATCGCCGTTTACAGTAATTGGAATATTTTCGGTATGAAACGTCGTAATTTGAAACTGAAAATAGGCGCAGACAGTCAGAATTCGGCTCAAAAATCACGCTCAGGAGTCAAATTTCCGACATTTCAGACATTTTGAAAACTGCAGGGGGGTTTGGGGAAAATATGACCCATCGCTGTTTACAGTAATTGGTATATTTTCGGTAAGAATCTTCGTAATTTGAAACTGAAAATAGGCGCAGAGAGTCAGAATTCGGCTAAAAAATCACGCTCAGGAGTCCAATTTCCGACATTTCGGACATTTTGAAAACATTTTGACATTTTGAAAACTGCAGGGGGTTTGGGCAAAATATGACCCATCGCCGTTTTCAGTAATTGGCATTTTTTCGGTATGAAACGTCGTAATTTGAAACTGAAAATAGGTGCAGAGAGTTAGAATTCGGCTCAAAAATCATGCTCAGGAGTCAAATTTCCGACATTTCAGACATTTTGAAAACTGAAGGGGGGTTTGGGCAAAATATTACCCATCGCCGTTTACAGTAATTGGCATATTTTCGGTATGAAACGTCGTAATTTGAAACTGAAAATAGGCGCAGAGAGTTAGAATTCGGCTCAAAAATCACGCTCAGGAGTCAAATTTCCGACATTTCAGACATTTTGAAAACTGCAGGGGGGTTTGGGTAAAATATTACACATCTCCGTTTTCAGTAATTGGCATATTTTCGGTATGAAACGTCGAAATTTGAAACTGAAAATAGGTGCAAAACTCAGAATTTTGCTCAAAAATTACGCTCAGGAGTCAAATTTCCGACATTTCAGACATTTTAAAAACTGCAGGGGGGTTCGGGCAAAATATGACCCATCGCCGTTTACAGTAATTGGCATATTTTCGTTATGAAACGTCGAAATTTGAAACTGAAAATAGGTGCAAAAGTCAGAATTTCGGCTCAAAAATCACGCTCAGGAGTCAAATTTCCGACATTTCGGACATTTTGAAAACTGCAGGGGGGTTCGGGCAAAATATGACCCATCGCCGTTTACAGTAATTGGCATATTTTCGGTATGAAACGTCGTAATTTGAAACTGAAAATAGGCGCAGACAGTCAGAATTCGGCTCAAAAATCACGCTCAGGAGTCAAATTTCCGACATTTCAGACATTTTGAAAACTGCAGGGGGGGTTTGGGGAAAATATGACCCATCGCTGTTTACAGTAATTGGTATATTTTAGGTATGAATCTTCGTAATTTGAAACTGAAAATAGGCGCAGAGAGTCAGAATTCGGCTCAAAAATCACGCTCAGGAGTCAAATTTCCGACATTTCAGACATTTTGAAAACTGCAGGGGGGTTTGGGGAAAATATGACCCATCGCCGTTTACAGTAATTGGCATATTTTCGGTATGAAACGTCGTAATTTGAAACTGAAAATAGGCGCAGAGAGTTAGAATTCGGCTCAAAAATCACGCTCAGGAGTCAAATTTCCGACATTTCAGACATTTTCAAAACTGCAGGGGGGTTTGGGCAAAATATTACACATCTCCGTTTTCAGTAATTGGCATATTTTCGGTATGAAACTTCGAAATTTGAAACTGAAAATAGGTGCAAAAGTCAGAATTCGGTTCAAAAATCACGCTCAGGAGTCAAATTTCCGACATTTCAGACATTTTGAAAACTGCAGGGGGGTTCGGGCAAAATATGACCCATCGCCGTTTACAGTAATTGGCATATTTTCGGTATGAAACTTCGAAATTTGAAACTGAAAATAGGAGCAAAAGTCAGAATTCGGCTCAAAAATCACGCTCAGGAGTCAAATTTCCGACATTTCAGACATTTTGAAAACTTGCAGGGGGGGTTTGGGCAAAATATGACCTATCGCCGTTTTCAGTAATTGGCATTTTTTCGGTATGAAACGTCGTAATTTGAAGCTGAAAATAGGTGCAAAGAGTTAGAATTCGGCTCAAAAATCACGCTCAGGTGTCAAATTTCCGACATTTCAGACATTTTGAAAACTGCAGACGGGTTTGGGCAAAATATGACCTATCGCCGTTTTCAGTAATTGGCATTTTTTCGGTATGAAACGTCGTAATTTGAAAATGAAAATAGGTGCAGAGAGTCAGAATTCGGCTCGAAAATCACGCTCAGGAGTCAAATTTCCGACATTTTAGACATTTTGAAAACTGCAGGGGGGTTCGGGCAAAATATGACCCATCGCCGTTTACAGTAATTGGAATATTTTCGGTATGAAACGTCGTAATTTAAAACTGAAAATAGGCGCAGACAGTCAGAATTCGGCTCAAAAATCACGCTCAGGAGTCAAATTTCCGACATTTCAGACATTTTGAAAACTGCAGGGGGGTTTGGGGAAAATATGACCCATCGCTGTTTACAGTAATTGGTATATTTTCGGTAAGAATCTTCGTAATTTGAAACTGAAAATAGGCGCAGAGAGTCAGAATTCGGCTCAAAAATCACGCTCAGGAGTCAAATTTCCGACATTTCGGACATTTTGAAAACATTTTGACATTTTGAAAACTGCAGGGGGTTTGGGCAAAATATGACCACTCGCCGTTTTCAGTAATTGGCATTTTTTCGGTATGAAACGTCGTAATTTGAAACTGAAAATAGGCCCAGAGAGTTAGAATTCGGCTCAAAAATCATGCTCAGGAGTCAAATTTACGACATTTCAGACATTTTGAAAACTGAAGGGGGGTTTGGGCAAAATATTACCCATCGCCGTTTTCAGTAATTGGCATATTTTCGGTATGAAACGTCGTAATTTGAAACTGAAAATAGGCGCAGAGAGTTAGAATTCGGCTCAAAAATCACGCTCAGGAGTCAAATTTCCGACATTTCAGACATTTTGAAAACTGCAGGGGGGTTTGGGTAAAATATTACACATCTCCGTTTTCAGTAATTGGCATATTTTCGGTATGAAACGTCGAAATTTGAAACTGAAAATAGGTGCAAAACTCAGAATTTTGCTCAAAAATTACGCTCAGGAGTCAAATTTCCGACATTTCAGACATTTTGAAAACTGCAGGGGGGTTCGGGCAAAATATGACCCATCGCCGTTTACAGTAATTGGCATATTTTCGGTATGAAACGTCGAAATTTGAAACTGAAAATAGGTGCAAAAGTCAGAATTCGGCTCAAAAATCACGCTCAGGAGTCAAATTTCCGACATTTCAGACATTTTGAAAACTGCAGGGGGGTTCGGGCAAAATATGACCCATCGCCGTTTACAGTAATTGGCATATTTTCGGTATGAAACGTCGTAATTTGAAACTGAAAATAGGCGCAGACAGTCAGAATTCGGCTCAAAAATCACGCTCAGGAGTCAAATTTCCGACATTTCAGACATTTTGAAAACTGCAGGGGGGGTTTGGGGAAAATATGACCCATCGCTGTTTACAGTAATTGGTATATTTTCGGTATGAATCTTCGTAATTTGAAACTGAAAATAGGCGCAGAGAGTCAGAATTCGGCTCAAAAATCACGCTCAGGAGTCAAATTTCCGACATTTCGGACATTTTGAAAACTGCAGGGGGGTTTGGGCAAAATATGACCCATCGCCGTTTACAGTAATTGGCATATTTTCGGTATGAAACGTCGTAATTTAAAACTGAAAATAGGCGCGAAGAGTCAGAATACGGCACAAAAGTCACGCTCAGGAGTCAAATTTCCGACATTTAAGACATTTTGAAAACTGCAGGGGGGTTTGGGCAAAATATGACCCATCGCCGTTTTCAGTAATTGGCATTTTTTCGGTATGAAACTTCGTAATTTGAAACTGAAAATAGGTGCAGAGAGTTAGAATTCGGCTCAAAAATCATGCTCAGGAGTCAAATTTCCGACATTTCAGACATTTTGAAAACTGCAGGGGGGGTTGGGCAAAATATGACCCATCGCCGTTTACAGTAATTGGCATATTTTCGGTATGAAACGTCGTAATTTGAAACTGAAAATAGGCGCAGAGAGTTAGAATTCGGCTCAAAAATCACGCTCAGGAGTCAAATTTCCGACATTTCAGACATTTTGAAAACTGCAGGGGGGTTTGGGCAAAATATTACACATCTCCGTTTTCAGTAATTGGCATATTTTCGGTATGAAACGTCGAAATTTGAAACTGAAAATAGGTGCAAAAGTCAGAATTCGGTTCAAAAATCACGCTCAGGAGTCAAATTTCCGACATTTCAGACATTTTGAAAACTGCAGGGGGGTTTGGGGAAAATATGACCCATCGCTGTTTACAGTAATTGGTATATTTTCGGTAAGAATCTTCGTAATTTGAAACTGAAAATAGGCGCAGAGAGTCAGAATTCGGCTCAAAAATCACGCTCAGGAGTCAAATTTCCGACATTTCGGACATTTTGAAAACATTTTGACATTTTGAAAACTGCAGGGGGTTTGGGCAAAATATGACCCATCGCCGTTTTCAGTAATTGGCATTTTTTCGGTATGTAACGTCGTAATTTGAAACTGAAAATAGGTGCAGAGAGTTAGAATTCGGCTCAAAAATCATGCTCAGGAGTCAAATTTCCGACATTTCAGACATTTTGAAAACTGAAGGGGGGTTTGGGCAAAATATTACCCATCGCCGTTTACAGTAATTGGCATATTTTTGGTATGAAACGTCGTAATTTGAAACTGAAAATAGGCGCAGAGAGTTAGAATTCGGCTCAAAAATCACGCTCAGGAGTCAAATTTCCGACATTTCAGACATTTTGAAAACTGCAGGGGGGTTTGGGTAAAATATTACACATCTCCGTTTTCAGTAATTGGCATATTTTCGGTATGAAACGTCGAAATTTGAAACTGAAAATAGGTGCAAAAGTCAGAATTCGGCTCAAAAATCACGCTCAGGAGTCAAATTTCCGACATTTCAGACATTTTGAAAACTGCCGGGGGGTTGTTTGGGGAAAATATGACCCATCGCTGTTTACAGTAATTGGTATATTTTCGGTATGAATCTTCGTAATTTGAAACTGAAAATAGGCGCAGAGAGTCAGAATTCGGCTCAAAAATCACGCTCAGGAGTCAAATTTCCGACATTTCGGACATTTTGAAAACTGCAGGGGGGTTTGGGCAAAATATGACCCATCGCGGTTTAGAGTAATTGGCATATTTTCGGTATGAAACGTCGTAATTTAAAACTGAAAATAGGCGCGAAGAGTCAGAATACGGCACAAAAATCACGCTCTGGAGTCAAATTTCCGACATTTCAGACATTTTGAAAACTGCAGGGGGGTTTGGGCAAAATATGACCCATCGCCGTTTTCAGTAATTGGCATTTTTTCGGTATGAAACGTCGTAATTTGAAACTGAAAATAGGTGCAGAGAGTTAGAATTCGGCTCAAAAATCGTGCTCAGGAGTCAAATTTCCGACATTTCAGACATTTTGAAAACTGCAAGGGGGTTTGGGCAAAATATGACCCATCGCCTTTTACAGTAATTGGCATATTTTCGGTATGAAACGTCGTAATTTGAAACTGAAAATAGGCGCAGAGAGTTAGAATTCGGCTCAAAAATCACGCTCAGGAGTCAAATTTCCGACATTTCAGACATTTTGAAAACTGCAGGGGGGTTTGGGCATAATATTACACATCTCCGTTTTCAGTAATTGGCATATTTTCGGTATGAAACGTCGAAATTTGAAACTGAAAATAGGTGCAAAAGTCAGAATTCGGTTCAAAAATCACGCTCAGGAGTCAAATTTCCGACATTTCAGACATTTTGAAAACTGCAGGGGGGTTCGGGCAAAATATGACCCATCGCCGTTTACAGTAATTGGCATATTTTCGGTATGAAACTTCGAAATTTGAAACTGAAAATAGGAGCAAAAGTCAGAATTCGGCTCAAAAATCACGCTCAGGAGTCAAATTTCCGACATTTCAGACATTTTGAAAACTGCAGGGGGGTTTGGGCAAAATATGACCCATCGCCGTTTTCAGTAATTGGCATTTTTTCGGTATGAAACGTCGTAATTTGAAAATGAAAATAGGTGCAGAGAGTCAGAATTCGGCTCGAAAATCACGCTCAGGAGTCAAATTTCCGACATTTCAGACATTTTGAAAACTGCAGACGGGTTTGGGCAAAATATGACCCATCGCCGTTTACAGTAATTGGCATATTTTCGGTATGAAACGTCGTAATTTGAAACTGATAATAGGCGCAGAGAGTCAGAATTCGGCTCAAAAATAACGCTCAGGAGTCAAATTTCCGACATTTCAGACATTTTGAAAACTGCAGGGGGGTTTGGGGAAAATATGACCCATCGCTGTTTACAGTAATTGGTATATTTTCGGTAAGAATCTTCGTAATTTGAAACAGAAAATAGGCGCAGAGAGTCAGAATTCGGCCCAAAAATCACGCTCAGGAGTCAAATTTCCGACATTTCGGACATTTTGAAAACATTTTGACATTTTGAAAACTGCAGGGGAGTTTGGGCAAAATATTACACATTTCCGTTTTCAGTAATTAGCATATTTTCGGTATGAAACGTCGAAATTTGAAACTGAAAATAGGTGCAAAACTCAGAATTTGGCTCAAAAATCACGCTCAGGAGTCAAATTTCCGACATTTCAGACATTTTAAAAACTGCAGGGGGGTTCGGGCAAAATATGACCCATCGCCGTTTACAGTAATTGGCATATTTTCGGTATGAAACGTCGAAATTTGAAACTGAAAATAGGTGCAAAAGTCAGAATTCGGCTCAAAAATCACGCTCAAGAGTCAAATTTCCGACATTTCAGACATTTTGAAAACTGCAGGGGGGTTTGGGCAAAATATGACCAATCGCCGTTTTCAGTAATTGGCATTTTTTCGGTATGAAACGTCGTAATTTGAAGCTGAAAATAGTTGCAAAGAGTTTGAATTCGGCTCAAAAATCACGCTCAGGTGTCAAATTTCCGACATTTCAGACATTTTGAAAACTGCAGACGGGTTTGGGCAAAATATGACCCATCGCCGTTTACAGTAATTGGCATATTTTCGGTATGAAACGTCGTAATTTGAAACTGAAAATAGGCGCAGAGAGTTAGAATTCGGCTCAAAAATCACGCTCAGGAGTCAAATTTCCGACATTTCAGACATTTTGAAAACTGCAGGGGGGTTTGGGCAAAATATTACACATCTCCGTTTTCAGTAATTGGCATATTTTCGGTATGAAACGTCGAAATTTGAAACTGAAAATAGGTGCAAAAGTCAGAATTCGGTTCAAAAATCACGCTCAGGAGTCAAATTTCCGACATTTCAGACATTTTGAAAACTGCAGGGGGGTTTGGGGAAAATATGACCCATCGCTGTTTACAGTAATTGGTATATTTTCGGTAAGAATCTTCGTAATTTGAAACTGAAAATAGGCGCAGAGAGTCAGAATTCGGCTCAAAAATCACGCTCAGGAGTCAAATTTCCGCCATTTCGGACATTTTGAAAACATTTTGACATTTTGAAAACTGCAGGGGGTTTGGGCAAAATATGACCCATCGCCGTTTTCAGTAATTGGCATTTTTTCGGTATGAAACGTCGTAATTTGAAACTGAAAATAGGTGCAGAGAGTTAGAATTCGGCTCAAAAATCATGCTCAGGAGTCAAATTTCCGACATTTCAGACATTTTGAAAACTGAAGGGGGGTTTGGGCAAAATATTACCCATCGCCGTTTACAGTAATTGGCATATTTTCGGTATGAAACGTCGTAATTTGAAACTGAAAATAGGCGCAGAGAGTTAGAATTCGGCTCAAAAATCACGCTCAGGAGTCAAATTTCCGACATTTCAGACATTTTGAAAACTGCAGGGGGGTTTGGGTAAAATATTACACATCTCCGTTTTCAGTAATTGGCATATTTTCGGTATGAAACGTCGAAATTTGAAACTGAAAATAGGTGCAAAACTCAGAATTTGGCTCAAAAATCACGCTCAGGAGTCAAATTTCCGACATTTCAAACATTTTGAAAACTGCAGGGGGGTTCGGGCAAAATATGAACCATCGCCGTTTACAGTAATTGGCATATTTTCGGTATGAAACGTCGAAATTTGAAACTGAAAATAGGTGCAAAAGTCAGAATTCGGCTCAAAAATCACGCTCAGGAGTCAAATTTCCGACATTTCAGACATTTTGAAAACTGCCGGGGGGTTGTTTGGGGAAAATATGACCCATCGCTGTTTACAGTAATTGGTATATTTTCGGTATGAATCTTCGTAATTTGAAACTGAAAATAGGCGCAGAGAGTCAGAATTCGGCTCAAAAATCACGCTCAGGAGTCAAATTTCCGACATTTCGGACATTTTGAAAACTGCAGGGGGGTTTGGGCAAAATATGACCCATCGCGGTTTACAGTAATTGGCATATTTTCGGTATGAAACGTCGTAATTTAAAACTGAAAATAGGCGCGAAGAGTCAGAATACGGCACAAAAATCACGCTCTGGAGTCAAATTTCCGACATTTCAGACATTTTGAAAACTGCAGGGGGGTTTGGGCAAAATATGACCCATCGCCGTTTTCAGTAATTGACATTTTTTCGGTATGAAACGTCGTAATTTGAAACTGAAAATAGGTGCAGAGAGTTAGAATTCGGCTCAAAAATCGTGCTCAGGAGTCAAATTTCCGACATTTCAGACATTTTGAAAACTGCAAGGGGGTTTGGGCAAAATATGACCCATCGCCTTTTACAGTAATTGGCATATTTTCGGTATGAAACGTCGTAATTTGAAACTGAAAACAGGCGCAGAGAGTTAGAATTCGGCACAAAAATCACGCTCAGGAGTCAAATTTCCGACATTTCAGACATTTTGAAAACTGCAGGGGGGTTTGGGCATAATATTACACATCTCCGTTTTCAGTAATTGGCATATTTTCGGTATGAAACGTCGAAATTTGAAACTGAAAATAGGTGCAAAAGTCAGAATTCGGTTCAAAAATCACGCTCAGGAGTCAAATTTCCGACATTTCAGACATTTTGAAAACTGCAGGGGGGTTCGGGCAAAATATGACCCATCGCCGTTTACAGTAATTGGCATATTTTCGGTATGAAACTTCGAAATTTGAAACTGAAAATAGGAGCAAAAGTCAGAATTCGGCTCAAAAATCACGCTCAGGAGTCAAATTTCCGACATTTCAGACATTTTGAAAACTGCAGGGGGGTTTGGGCAAAATATGACCCATCGCCGTTTTCAGTAATTGGCATTTTTTCGGTATGAAACGTCGTAATTTGAAAATGAAAATAGGTGCAGAGAGTCAGAATTCGGCTCGAAAATCACGCTCAGGAGTCAAATTTCCGACATTTCAGACATTTTGAAAACTGCAGACGGGTTTGGGCAAAATATGACCCATCGCCGTTTACAGTAATTGGCATATTTTCGGTATGAAACGTCGTAATTTGAAACTGATAATAGGCGCAGAGAGTCAGAATTCGGCTCAAAAATAACGCTCAGGAGTCAAATTTCCGACATTTCAGACATTTTGAAAACTGCAGGGGGGTTTGGGGAAAATATGACCCATCGCTGTTTACAGTAATTGGTATATTTTCGGTAAGAATCTTCGTAATTTGAAACAGAAAATAGGCGCAGAGAGTCAGAATTCGGCCCAAAAATCACGCTCAGGAGTCAAATTTCCGACATTTCGGACATTTTGAAAACATTTTGACATTTTGAAAACTGCAGGGGAGTTTGGGCAAAATATTACACATTTCCGTTTTCAGTAATTAGCATATTTTCGGTATGAAACGTCGAAATTTGAAACTGAAAATAGGTGCAAAACTCAGAATTTGGCTCAAAAATCACGCTCAGGAGTCAAATTTCCGACATTTCAGACATTTTAAAAACTGCAGGGGGGTTCGGGCAAAATATGACCCATCGCCGTTTACAGTAATTGGCATATTTTCGGTATGAAACGTCGAAATTTGAAACTGAAAATAGGTGCAAAAGTCAGAATTCGGCTCAAAAATCACGCTCAAGAGTCAAATTTCCGACATTTCAGACATTTTGAAAACTGCAGGGGGGTTTGGGCAAAATATGACCAATCGCCGTTTTCAGTAATTGGCATTTTTTCGGTATGAAACGTCGTAATTTGAAGCTGAAAATAGTTGCAAAGAGTTAGAATTCGGCTCAAAAATCACGCTCAGGTGTCAAATTTCCGACATTTCAGACATTTTGAAAACTGCAGACGGGTTTGGGCAAAATATGACCCATCGCCGTTTACAGTAATTGGCATATTTTCGGTATGACACGTCGTAATTTGAAACTGAAAATAGGCGCAGAGAGTCAGAATTCGGCTAAAAAATCACGCTCAGGAGTCAAATTTCCGACATTTCAGACATTTTGAATACTGCAGGAGGGTTTGGGCAAAATATGACCCATCGCCGTTTACAGTAATTGGCATATTTTCGGTATGAAACGTCGTAATTTGAAACTGATAATAGGCGCAGAGAGTCAGAATTCGGCTCAAAAATAACGCTCAGGAGTCAAATTTCCGACATTTCAGACATTTTGAAAACTGCAGGAGGGTTTGGGCAAAATATGACCCATCGCTGTTTACAGTAATTGGCATATTTTCGGTATGAAACGTCGTAATTTGAAACTGATAATAGGCGCAGAGAGTCAGAATTTGGCTCAAAAATAACGCTCAGGAGTCAAATTTCCGACATTTCAGACATTTTGAAAACTGCAGGGGGGTTCGGGCAAAATATGACCCATCGCCGTTTACAGTAATTGGAATATTTTCGGTATGAAACGTCGTAATTTGAAACTGAAAATAGGCGCAGAGAGTCAGAATTCGGCTCAAAAATCACGCTCAGGAGTCAAATTTCCGACATTTCAGACATTTTGAAAACTGCAGGGGGGTTTGGGGAAAATATGACCCATCGCTGTTTACAGTAATTGGTATATTTTCGGTAAGAATCTTCGTAATTTGAAACTGAAAATAGGCGCAGAGAGTCAGAATTCGGCTCAAAAATAACGCTCAGGAGTCAAATTTCCGACATTTCGGACATTTTGAAAACATTTTGACATTTTGAAAACTGCAGGGGGTTTGGGCAAAATATGACCCATCGCCGTTTTCAGTAATTGGCATTTTTTCGGTATGAAACGTCGTAATTTGAAATTGAAAATAGGTGCAGAGAGTTAGAATTCGGCTCAAAAATCATGCTCAGGAGTCAAATTTCCGACATTTCAGACATTTTGAAAACTGCAGGAGGGTTTGGGCAAAATATGACCCATCGCCGTTTACAGTAATTGGCATATTTTCGGTATGAAACGTCGTAATTTGAAACTGATAATAGGCGCAGAGAGTCAGAATTCGGCTCAAAAATAACGCTCAGGAGTCAAATTTCCGACATTTCAGACATTTTGAAAACTGCAGGGGGGTTTGGGCAAAATATGACCTATCGCCGTTTTCAGTAATTGGCATTTTTTCGGTATGAAACGTCGTAATTTGAAAATGAAAATAGGTGCAGAGAGTCAGAATTCGGCTCGAAAATCACGCTCAGGAGTCAAAATTCCGACATTTTAGACATTTTGAAAACTGCAGGGGGGTTCGGGCAAAATATGACCCATCGCCGTTTACAGTAATTGGCATATTTTCGGTATGAAACGTCGTAATTTGAAACTGAAAATAGGCGCAGAGAGTCAGAATTCGGCTCAAAAATCACGCTCAGGAGTCAAATTTCCGACATTTCAGCCATTTTGAAAACTGCAGGGGGGTTTGGGGAAAATATGACCCATCGCTGTTTACAGTAATTGGTATATTTTCGGTAAGAATCTTCGTAATTTGAAACTGAAAATAGGCGCAGAGAGTCAGAATTCGGCTCAAAAATCACGCTCAGGAGTCAAATTTCCGACATTTCGGACATTTTGAAAACATTTTGACATTTTGAAAACTGCAGGGGGTTTGGGCAAAATATGACCCATCGCCGTTTTCAGTAATTGACATTTTTTCGGTATGAAACGTCGTAATTTGAAACTGAAAATAGGTGCTGAGAGTTAGAATTCGGCTCAAAAATCATGCTCAGGAGTCAAATTTCCGACATTTCAGACATTTTGAAAACTGAAGGGGGGTTTGGGCAAAATATTACCCATCGCCGTTTACAGTAATTGGCATATTTTCGGTATGAAACGTCGTAATTTGAAACTGAAAATAGGCGCAGAGAGTTAGAATTCGGCTCAAAAATCACGCTCAGGAGTCAAATTTCAGACATTTTGAAAACTGCAGGGGGGTTTGGGCAAAATATTACACATCTCCGTTTTCAGTAATTGGCATATTTTCGGTATGAAACGTCGAAATTTGAAACTGCAAATAGGTGCAAAACTCAGAATTTGGCTCAAAAATCACGCTCAGGAGTCAAATTTCCGACATTTCAGACATTTTGAAAACTGCAGGGGGGTTCGGGCAAAATATGACCCATCGCCGTTTACAGTAATTGGCATATTTTCGGTATGAAACGTCGAAATTTGAAACTGAAAATAGGTGCAAAAGTCAGAATTCGGCTCAAAAATCACACTCAAGAGTCAAATTTCCGACATTTCAGACATTTTGAAAACTGCAGGGCGGTTTGGGCAAAATATGACCCATCGCCGTTTTCAGTAATTGGCATTTTTTCGGTATGAAACGTCGTAATTTGAAGCTGAAAATAGGTGCAAAGAGTTAGAATTCGGCTCAAAAATCACGCTCAGGTGTCAAATTTCCGACATTTCAGACATTTTGAAAACTGCAGACGGGTTTGAGCAAAATATGACCCATCGCTGTTTACAGTAATTGGCATATTTTCGGTATGACACGTCGAAATTTGAAACTGAAAATAGGCGCAGAGAGTCAGAATTCGGCTAAAAAATCACGCTCAGGAGTCAAATTTCCGACATTTCAGACATTTTGAAAACTGCAGGGGGGTTTGGGCAAAATATGACCTATCGGCGTTTTCAGTAATTGGCATTTTTTCGGTATGAAACGTCGTAATTTGAAAATGAAAATAGGTGCAGAGAGTCAGAATTCGGCTCGAAAATCACGCTCAGGAGTCAAATTTCCGACATTTTAGACATTTTGAAAACTGCAGGGGGGTTCGGGCAAAATATGACCCATCGCCGTTTACAGTAATTGGCATATTTTCGGTATGAAACGTCGTAATTTGAAACTGAAAATAGGCGCAGAGAGTCAGAATTCGGCTCAAAAATCACACTCAGGAGTCAAATTTCCGACATTTCAGACATTTTGAAAACTGCAGGGGGGTTTTGGGAAAATATGACCCATCGCTGTTTACAGTAATTGGTATATTTTCGGTAAGAATCTTCGTAATTTGAAACTGAAAATAGGCGCAGAGAGTCAGAATTCGGCTCAAAAATCACGCTCAGGAGTCAAATTTCCGACATTTCGGACATTTTGAAAACATTTTGACATTTTGAAAACTGCAGGGGGTTTGGGCAAAATATGACCCATCGCCGTTTTCAGTAATTTGCATTTTTTCGGTATGAAACGTCGTAATTTGAAACTGAAAATAGGTGCAGAGAGTTAGAATTCGGCTCAAAAATCATGCTCAGGAGTCAAATTTCCGACATTTCAGACATTTTGAAAACTGAAGGGGGGTTTGGGCAAAATATTACCCATCGCCGTTTACAGTAATTGGCATATTTTCGGTATGAAACGTCGTAATTTGAAACTGAAAATAGGCGCAGAGAGTTAGAATTCGGCTCAAAAATCACGCTCAGGAGTCAAATTTCCGACATTTCAGACATTTTGAAAACTGCAGGGGGGTTTGGGCAAAATATTACACATCTCCGTTTTCAGTAATTGGCATATTTTCGGTATGAAACGTCGAAATTTGAAACTGAAAATAGGTGCAAAACTCAGAATTTGGCTCAAAAATCACGCTCAGGAGTCAATATTTCCGACATTTCAGACATTTTGAAAACTGCAGGGGGGTTCGGGCAAAATATGACCCATCGCCGTTTACAGTAATTGGCATATTTTCGGTATGAAACGTCGTAATTTGAAACTGAAAATAGGCGCAGAGAGTTAGAATTCGGCTCAAAAATCACGCTCAGGAGTCAAATTTCCGACATTTCAGACATTTTGAAAACTGCAGGGGGGTTTGGGCAAAATATTATACATCTCCGTTTTCAGTAATTGGCATATTTTCGGTATGAAACGTCGAAATTTGAAACTGCAAATAGGTGCAAAACTCAGAATTTGGCTCAAAAATCACGCTCAGGAGTCAAATTTCCGACATTTCAGACATTTTGAAAACTGCAGGGGGGTTCGGGCAAAATATGACCCATCGCCGTTTACAGTAATTGGCATATTTTCGTTATGAAACGTCGAAATTTGAAACTGAAAATAGGTGCAAAAGTCATAATTTCGGCTCAAAAATCACGCTCAGCAGTCAAATTTCCGACATTTCGGACATTTTGAAAACTGCAGGGGGGTTCGGGCAAAATATGACCCATCGCCGTTTACAGTAATTGGCATATTTTCGGTATGAAACGTCGTAATTTGAAACTGAAAATAGGCGCAGAGAGTCAGAATTCGGCTCAAAAATCACGCTCAGGAGTCAAATTTCCGACATTTCAGACATTTTGAAAACTGCAGGGGGGTTTGGGGAAAATATGACCCATCGCCGTTTACAGTAATTGGCATATTTTCGGTATGAAACGTCGTAATTTGAAACTGAAAATAGGCGCAGAGAGTTAGAATTCGGCTCAAAAATCACGCTCAGGAGTGAAATTTCCGACATTTCAGACATTTTGAAAACTGCAGGGGGGTTTGGGCAAAATATTACACATCTCCGTTTTCAGTAATTGGCATATTTTCGGTATGAAACTTCGAAATTTGAAACTGAAAATAGGTGCAAAAGTCAGAATTCGGTTCAAAAATCACGCTCAGGAGTCAAATTTCCGACATTTCAGACATTTTGAAAACTGCAGGGGGGTTCGGGCAAAATATGACCCATCGCCGTTTACAGTAATTGGCATATTTTCGGTATGAAACTTCGAAATTTGAAACTGAAAATAGGAGCAAAAGTCAGAATTCGGCTCAAAAATCACGCTCAGGAGTCAAATTTCCGACATTTCAGACATTTTGAAAACTTGCAGGGGGGGGGTGTGGGCAAAATATGACCTATCGCCGTTTTCAGTAATTGGCATTTTTTCGGTATGAAACGTCGTAATTTGAAGCTGAAAATAGGTGCAAAGAGTTAGAATTCGGCTCAAAAATCACGCTCAGGTGTCAAATTTCCGACATTTCAGACATTTTGAAAACTGCAGACGGGTTTGGGCAAAATATGACCTATCGCCGTTTTCAGTAATTGGCATTTTTTCGGTATGAAACGTCGTAATTTGAAAATGAAAATAGGTGCAGAGAGTCAGAATTCGGCTCGAAAATCACGCTCAGGAGTCAAATTTCCGACATTTTAGACATTTTGAAAACTGCAGGGGGGTTCGGGCAAAATATGACCCATCGCCGTTTACAGTAATTGGAATATTTTCGGTATGAAACGTCGTAATTTGAAACTGAAAATAGGCGCAGACAGTCAGAATTCGGCTCAAAAATCACGCTCAGGAGTCAAATTTCCGACATTTCGGACATTTTGAAAACATTTTGACATTTTGAAAACTGCAGGGGGTTTGGGCAAAATATGACCACTCGCCGTTTTCAGTAATTGGCATTTTTTCGGTATGAAACGTCGTAATTTGAAACTGAAAATAGGCCCAGAGAGTTAGAATTCGGCTCAAAAATCATGCTCAGGAGTCAAATTTCCGACATTTCAGACATTTTGAAAACTGAAGGGGGGTTTGGGCAAAATATTACCCATCGCCGTTTACAGTAATTGGCATATTTTCGGTATGAAACGTCGTAATTTGAAACTGAAAATAGGCGCAGAGAGTTAGAATTCGGCTCAAAAATCACGCTCAGGAGTCAAATTTCCGACATTTCAGACATTTTGAAAACTGCAGGGGGGTTTGGGTAAAATATTACACATCTCCGTTTTCAGTAATTGGCATATTTTCGGTATGAAACGTCGAAATTTGAAACTGAAAATAGGTGCAAAACTCAGAATTTTGCTCAAAAATTACGCTCAGGAGTCAAATTTCCGACATTTCAGACATTTTGAAAACTGCAGGGGGGTTCGGGCAAAATATGACCCATCGCCGTTTACAGTAATTGGCATATTTTCGGTATGAAACGTCGAAATTTGAAACTGAAAATAGGTGCAAAAGTCAGAATTCGGCTCAAAAATCACGCTCAGGAGTCAAATTTCCGACATTTCAGACATTTTGAAAACTGCAGGGGGGTTCGGGCAAAATATGACCCATCGCCGTTTACAGTAATTGGCATATTTTCGGTATGAATCGTCGTAATTTGAAACTGAAAATAGGCGCAGACAGTCAGAATTCGGCTCAAAAATCACGCTCAGGAGTCAAATTTCCGACATTTCAGACATTTTGAAAACTGCAGGGGGGGTTTGGGGAAAATATGACCCATCGCTGTTTACAGTAATTGGTATATTTTCGGTATGAATCTTCGTAATTTGAAACTGAAAATAGGCGCAGAGAGTCAGAATTCGGCTCAAAAATCACGCTCAGGAGTCAAATTTCCGACATTTCGGACATTTTGAAAACTGCAGGGGGGTTTGGGCAAAATATGACCCATCGCCGTTTACAGTAATTGGCATATTTTCGGTATGAAACGTCGTAATTTAAAACTGAAAATAGGCGCGAAGAGTCAGAATAAGGCACAAAAATCACGCTCAGGAGTCAAATTTCCGACATTTAAGACATTTTGAAAACTGCAGGGGGGTTTGGGCAAAATATGACCCATCGCCGTTTTCAGTAATTGGCATTTTTTCGGTATGAAACTTCGTAATTTGAAACTGAAAATAGGTGCAGAGAGTTAGAATTCGGCTCAAAAATCATGCTCAGGAGTCAAATTTCCGACATTTCAGACATTTTGAAAACTGCAGGGGGGGTTGGGCAAAATATGACCCATCGCCGTTTACAGTAATTGGCATATTTTCGGTATGAAACGTCGTAATTTGAAACTGAAAATAGGCGCAGAGAGTTAGAATTCGGCTCAAAAATCACGCTCAGGAGTCAAATTTCCGACATTTCAGACATTTTGAAAACTGCAGGGGGGTTTGGGCAAAATATTACACATCTCCGTTTTCAGTAATTGGCATATTTTCGGTATGAAACGTCGAAATTTGAAACTGAAAATAGGTGCAAAAGTCAGAATTCGGTTCAAAAATCACGCTCAGGAGTCAAATTTCCGACATTTCAGACATTTTGAAAACTGCAGGGGGGTTTGGGGAAAATATGACCCATCGCTGTTTACAGTAATTGGTATATTTTCGGTAAGAATCTTCGTAATTTGAAACTGAAAATAGGCGCAGAGAGTCAGAATTCGGCTCAAAAATCACGCTCAGGAGTCAAATTTCCGACATTTCGGACATTTTGAAAACATTTTGACATTTTGAAAACTGCAGGGGGTTTGGGCAAAATATGACCCATCGCCGTTTTCAGTAATTGGCATTTTTTCGGTATGAAACGTCGTAATTTGAAACTGAAAATAGGTGCAGAGAGTTAGAATTCGGCTCAAAAATCATGCTCAGGAGTCAAATTTCCGACATTTCAGACATTTTGAAAACTGAAGGGGGGTTTGGGCAAAATATTACCCATCGCCGTTTACAGTAATTGGCATATTTTCGGTATGAAACGTCGTAATTTGAAACTGAAAATAGGCGCAGAGAGTTAGAATTCGGCTCAAAAATCACGCTCAGGAGTCAAATTTCCGACATTTCAGACATTTTGAAAACTGCAGGGGGGTTTGGGTAAAATATTACACATCTCCGTTTTCAGTAATTGGCATATTTTCGGTATGAAACGTCGAAATTTGAAACTGAAAATAGGTGCAAAACTCAGAATTTGGCTCAAAAATCACGCTCAGGAGTCAAATTTCCGACATTTCAAACATTTTGAAAACTGCAGGGGGGTTCGGGCAAAATATGAACCATCGCCGTTTACAGTAATTGGCATATTTTCGGTATGAAACGTCGAAATTTGAAACTGAAAATAGGTGCAAAAGTCAGAATTCGGCTCAAAAATCACGCTCAGGAGTCAAATTTCCGACATTTCAGACATTTTGAAAACTGCCGGGGGGTTGTTTGGGGAAAATATGACCCATCGCTGTTTACAGTAATTGGTATATTTTCGGTATGAATCTTCGTAATTTGAAACTGAAAATAGGCGCAGAGAGTCAGAATTCGGCTCAAAAATCACGCTCAGGAGTCAAATTTCCGACATTTCGGACATTTTGAAAACTGCAGGGGGGTTTGGGCAAAATATGACCCATCGCGGTTTACAGTAATTGGCATATTTTCGGTATGAAACGTCGTAATTTAAAACTGAAAATAGGCGCGAAGAGTCAGAATACGGCACAAAAATCACGCTCTGGAGTCAAATTTCCGACATTTCAGACATTTTGAAAACTGCAGGGGGGTTTGGGCAAAATATGACCCATCGCCGTTTTCAGTAATTGGCATTTTTTCGGTATGAAACGTCGTAATTTGAAACTGAAAATAGGTGCAGAGAGTTAGAATTCGGCTCAAAAATCGTGCTCAGGAGTCAAATTTCCGACATTTCAGACATTTTGAAAACTGCAAGGGGGTTTGGGCAAAATATGACCCATCGCCTTTTACAGTAATTGGCATATTTTCGGTATGAAACGTCGTAATTTGAAACTGAAAATAGGCGCAGAGAGTTAGAATTCGGCTCAAAAATCACGCTCAGGAGTCAAATTTCCGACATTTCAGACATTTTGAAAACTGCAGGGGGGTTTGGGCATAATATTACACATCTCCGTTTTCAGTAATTGGCATATTTTCGGTATGAAACGTCGAAATTTGAAACTGAAAATAGGTGCAAAAGTCAGAATTCGGTTCAAAAATCACGCTCAGGAGTCAAATTTCCGACATTTCAGACATTTTGAAAACTGCAGGGGGGTTCGGGCAAAATATGACCCATCGCCGTTTACAGTAATTGGCATATTTTCGGTATGAAACTTCGAAATTTGAAACTGAAAATAGGAGCAAAAGTCAGAATTCGGCTCAAAAATCACGCTCAGGAGTCAAATTTCCGACATTTCAGACATTTTGAAAACTGCAGGGGGGTTTGGGCAAAATATGACCCATCGCCGTTTTCAGTAATTGGCATTTTTTCGGTATGAAACGTCGTAATTTGAAAATGAAAATAGGTGCAGAGAGTCAGAATTCGGCTCGAAAATCACGCTCAGGAGTCAAATTTCCGACATTTCAGACATTTTGAAAACTGCAGACGGGTTTGGGCAAAATATGACCCATCGCCGTTTACAGTAATTGGCATATTTTCGGTATGAAACGTCGTAATTTGAAACTGATAATAGGCGCAGAGAGTCAGAATTCGGCTCAAAAATAACGCTCAGGAGTCAAATTTCCGACATTTCAGACATTTTGAAAACTGCAGGGGGGTTTGGGGAAAATATGACCCATCGCTGTTTACAGTAATTGGTATATTTTCGGTAAGAATCTTCGTAATTTGAAACAGAAAATAGGCGCAGAGAGTCAGAATTCGGCCCAAAAATCACGCTCAGGAGTCAAATTTCCGACATTTCGGACATTTTGAAAACATTTTGACATTTTGAAAACTGCAGGGGAGTTTGGGCAAAATATTACACATCTCCGTTTTCAGTAATTAGCATATTTTCGGTATGAAACGTCGAAATTTGAAACTGAAAATAGGTGCAAAAGTCAGAATTCGGCTCAAAAATCACGCTCAGGAGTCAAATTTCCGACATTTCAGACATTTTAAAAACTGCAGGGGGGTTCGGGCAAAATATGACCCATCGCCGTTTACAGTAATTGGCATATTTTCGGTATGAAACGTCGAAATTTGAAACTGAAAATAGGTGCAAAAGTCAGAATTCGGCTCAAAAATCACGCTCAAGAGTCAAATTTCCGACATTTCAGACATTTTGAAAACTGCAGGGGGGTTTGGGCAAAATATGACCAATCGCCGTTTTCAGTAATTGGCATTTTTTCGGTATGAAACGTCGTAATTTGAAGCTGAAAATAGTTGCAAAGAGTTAGAATTCGGCTCAAAAATCACGCTCAGGTGTCAAATTTCCGACATTTCAGACATTTTGAAAACTGCAGACGGGTTTGGGCAAAATATGACCCATCGCCGTTTACAGTAATTGGCATATTTTCGGTATGACACGTCGTAATTTGAAACTGAAAATAGGCGCAGAGAGTCAGAATTCGGCTAAAAAATCACGCTCAGGAGTCAAATTTCCGACATTTCAGACATTTTGAAAACTGCAGGAGGGTTTGGGCAAAATATGACCCATCGCCGTTTACAGTAATTGGCATATTTTCGGTATGAAACGTCGTAATTTGAAACTGATAATAGGCGCAGAGAGTCAGAATTCGGCTCAAAAATAACGCTCAGGAGTCAAATTTCCGACATTTCAGACATTTTGAAAACTGCAGGAGGGTTTGGGCAAAATATGACCCATCGCTGTTTACAGTAATTGGCATATTTTCGGTATGAAACGTCGTAATTTGAAACTGATAATAGGCGCAGAGAGTCAGAATTTGGCTCAAAAATAACGCTCAGGAGTCAAATTTCCGACATTTCAGACATTTTGAAAACTGCAGGGGGGTTCGGGCAAAATATGACCCATCGCCGTTTACAGTAATTGGAATATTTTCGGTATGAAACGTCGTAATTTGAAACTGAAAATAGGCGCAGAGAGTCAGAATTCGGCTCAAAAATCACGCTCAGGAGTCAAATTTCCGACATTTCAGACATTTTGAAAACTGCAGGGGGGTTTGGGGAAAATATGACCCATCGCTGTTTACAGTAATTGGTATATTTTCGGTAAGAATCTTCGTAATTTGAAACTGAAAATAGGCGCAGAGAGTCAGAATTCGGGTCAAAAATCACGCTCAGGAGTCAAATTTCCGACATTTCGGACATTTTGAAAACATTTTGACATTTTGAAAACTGCAGGGGGTTTGGGCAAAATATGACCCATCGCCGTTTTCAGTAATTGGCATTTTTTCGGTATGAAACGTCGTAATTTGAAATTGAAAATAGGTGCAGAGAGTTAGAATTCGGCTCAAAAATCATGCTCAGGAGTCAAATTTCCGACATTTCAGACATTTTGAAAACTGCAGGAGGGTTTGGGCAAAATATGACCCATCGCCGTTTACAGTAATTGGCATATTTTCGGTATGAAACGTCGTAATTTGAAACTGATAATAGGCGCAGAGAGTCAGAATTCGGCTCAAAAATAACGCTCAGGAGTCAAATTTCCGACATTTCAGACATTTTGAAAACTGCAGGGGGGTTTGGGCAAAATATGACCTATCGCCGTTTTCAGTAATTGGCATTTTTTCGGTATGAAACGTCGTAATTTGAAAATGAAAATAGGTGCAGAGAGTCAGAATTCGGCTCGAAAATCACGCTCAGGAGTCAAAATTCCGACATTTTAGACATTTTGAAAACTGCAGGGGGGTTCGGGCAAAATATGACCCATCGCCGTTTACAGTAATTGGCATATTTTCGGTATGAAACGTCGTAATTTGAAACTGAAAATAGGCGCAGAGAGTCAGAATTCGGCTCAAAAATCACGCTCAGGAGTCAAATTTCCGACATTTCAGACATTTTGAAAACTGCAGGGGGGTTTGGGGAAAATATGACCCATCGCTGTTTACAGTAATTGGTATATTTTCGGTAAGAATCTTCGTAATTTGAAACTGAAAATAGGCGCAGAGAGTCAGAATTCGGCTCAAAAATCACGCTCAGGAGTCAAATTTCCGACATTTCGGACATTTTGAAAACATTTTAACATTTTGAAAACTGCAGGGGGTTTGGGCAAAATATGACCCATCGCCGTTTTCAGTAATTGACATTTTTTCGGTATGAAACGTCGTAATTTGAAACTGAAAATAGGTGCTGAGAGTTAGAATTCGGCTCAAAAATCATGCTCAGGAGTCAAATTTCCGACATTTCAGACATTTTGAAAACTGAAGGGGGGTTTGGGCAAAATATTACCCATCGCCGTTTACAGTAATTGGCATTTTTTCGGTATGAAACGTCGTAATTTGAAACTGAAAATAGGCGCAGAGAGTTAGAATTCGGCTCAAAAATCACGCTCAGGAGTCAAATTTCCGACATTTCAGACATTTTGAAAACTGCAGGGGGGTTTGGGCAAAATATTACACATCTCCGTTTTCAGTAATTGGCATATTTTCGGTACGAAACGTCGAAATTTGAAACTGCAAATAGGTGCAAAACTCAGAATTTGGCTCAAAAATCACGCTCAGGAGTCAAATTTCCGACATTTCAGACATTTTGAAAACTGCAGGGGGGTTCGGGCAAAATATGACCCATCGCCGTTTACAGTAATTGGCATATTTTCGGTATGAAACGTCGAAATTTGAAACTGAAAATAGGTGCAAAAGTCAGAATTCGGCTCAAAAATCACGCTCAAGAGTCAAATTTCCGACATTTCAGACATTTTGAAAACTGCAGGGGGGTTTGGGCAAAATATGACCCATCGCCGTTTTCAGTAATTGGCATTTTTTCGGTATGAAACGTCGTAATTTGAAGCTGAAAATAGGTGCAAAGAGTTAGAATTCGGCTCAAAAATCACGCTCAGGTGTCAAATTTCCGACATTTCAGACATTTTGAAAACTGCAGACGGGTTTGAGCAAAATATGACCCATCGCTGTTTACAGTAATTGGCATATTTTCGGTATGACACGTCGAAATTTGAAACTGAAAATAGGCGCAGAGAGTCAGAATTCGGCTAAAAAATCACGCTCAGGAGTCAAATTTCCGACATTTCAGACATTTTGAAAACTGCAGGAGGGTTTGGGCAAAATATGACCCATCGCCGTTTACAGTAATTGGCATATTTTCGGTATGAAACGTCGTAATTTGAAACTGATAATAGGCGCAGAGAGTCAGAATTCGGCTCAAAAATAACGCTCAGGAGTCAAATTTCCGACATTTCAGACATTTTGAAAACTGCAGGGGGGTTTGGGCAAAATATGACCTATCGGCGTTTTCAGTAATTGGCATTTTTTCGGTATGAAACGTCGTAATTTGAAAATGAAAATAGGTGCAGAGAGTCAGAATTCGGCTCGAAAATCACGCTCAGGAGTCAAATTTCCGACATTTTAGACATTTTGAAAACTGCAGGGGGGTTCGGGCAAAATATGACCCATCGCCGTTTACAGTAATTGGCATATTTTCGGTATGAAACGTCGTAATTTGAAACTGAAAATAGGCGCAGAGAGTCAGAATTCGGCTCAAAAATCACACTCAGGAGTCAAATTTCCGACATTTTGAAAACTGCAGGGGGGTTTGGGGAAAATATGACCCATCGCTGTTTACAGTAATTGGTATATTTTCGGTAAGAATCTTCGTAATTTGAAACTGAAAATAGGCGCAGAGAGTCAGAATTCGGCTCAAAAATCACGCTCAGGAGTCAAATTTCCGACATTTCGGACATTTTGAAAACATTTTGACATTTTGAAAACTGCAGGGGGTTTGGGCAAAATATGACCCATCGCCGTTTTCAGTAATTGGCATTTTTTCGGTATGAAACGTCGTAATTTGAAACTGAAAATAGGTGCAGAGAGTTAGAATTCGGCTCAAAAATCATGCTCAGGAGTCAAATTTCCGACATTTCAGACATTTTGAAAACTGAAGGGGGGTTTGGGCAAAATATTACCCATCGCCGTTTACAGTAATTGGCATATTTTCGGTATGAAACGTCGTAATTTGAAACTGAAAATAGGCGCAGAGAGTTAGAATTCGGCTCAAAAATCACGCTCAGGAGTCAAATTTCCGACATTTCAGACATTTTGAAAACTGCAGGGGGGTTTGGGTAAAATATTACACATCTCCGTTTTCAGTAATTGGCATATTTTCGGTATGAAACGTCGAAATTTGAAACTGAAAATAGGTGCAAAACTCAGAATTTGGCTCAAAAATCACGCTCAGGAGTCAAATTTCCGACATTTCAAACATTTTGAAAACTGCAGGGGGGTTCGGGCAAAATATGAACCATCGCCGTTTACAGTAATTGGCATATTTTCGGTATGAAACGTCGAAATTTGAAACTGAAAATAGGTGCAAAAGTCAGAATTCGGCTCAAAAATCACGCTCAGGAGTCAAATTTCCGACATTTCAGACATTTTGAAAACTGCCGGGGGGTTGTTTGGGGAAAATATGACCCATCGCTGTTTACAGTAATTGGTATATTTTCGGTATGAATCTTCGTAATTTGAAACTGAAAATAGGCGCAGAGAGTCAGAATTCGGCTCAAAAATCACGCTCAGGAGTCAAATTTCCGACATTTCGGACATTTTGAAAACTGCAGGGGGGTTTGGGCAAAATATGACCCATCGCGGTTTACAGTAATTGGCATATTTTCGGTATGAAACGTCGTAATTTAAAACTGAAAATAGGCGCGAAGAGTCAGAATACGGCACAAAAATCACGCTCTGGAGTCAAATTTCCGACATTTCAGACATTTTGAAAACTGCAGGGGGGTTTGGGCAAAATATGACCCATCGCCGTTTTCAGTAATTGGCATTTTTTCGGTATGAAACGTCGTAATTTGAAACTGAAAATAGGTGCAGAGAGTTAGAATTCGGCTCAAAAATCGTGCTCAGGAGTCAAATTTCCGACATTTCAGACATTTTGAAAACTGCAAGGGGGTTTGGGCAAAATATGACCCATCGCCTTTTACAGTAATTGGCATATTTTCGGTATGAAACGTCGTAATTTGAAACTGAAAATAGGCGCAGAGAGTTAGAATTCGGCTCAAAAATCACGCTCAGGAGTCAAATTTCCGACATTTCAGACATTTTGAAAACTGCAGGGGGGTTTGGGCATAATATTACACATCTCCGTTTTCAGTAATTGGCATATTTTCGGTATGAAACGTCGAAATTTGAAACTGAAAATAGGTGCAAAAGTCAGAATTCGGTTCAAAAATCACGCTCAGGAGTCAAATTTCCGACATTTCAGACATTTTGAAAACTGCAGGGGGGTTCGGGCAAAATATGACCCATCGCCGTTTACAGTAATTGGCATATTTTCGGTATGAAACTTCGAAATTTGAAACTGAAAATAGGAGCAAAAGTCAGAATTCGGCTCAAAAATCACGCTCAGGAGTCAAATTTCCGACATTTCAGACATTTTGAAAACTGCAGGGGGGTTTGGGCAAAATATGACCCATCGCCGTTTTCAGTAATTGGCATTTTTTCGGTATGAAACGTCGTAATTTGAAAATGAAAATAGGTGCAGAGAGTCAGAATTCGGCTCGAAAATCACGCTCAGGAGTCAAATTTCCGACATTTCAGACATTTTGAAAACTGCAGACGGGTTTGGGCAAAATATGACCCATCGCCGTTTACAGTAATTGGCATATTTTCGGTATGAAACGTCGTAATTTGAAACTGATAATAGGCGCAGAGAGTCAGAATTCGGCTCAAAAATAACGCTCAGGAGTCAAATTTCCGACATTTCAGACATTTTGAAAACTGCAGGGGGGTTTGGGGAAAATATGACCCATCGCTGTTTACAGTAATTGGTATATTTTCGGTAAGAATCTTCGTAATTTGAAACAGAAAATAGGCGCAGAGAGTCAGAATTCGGCCCAAAAATCACGCTCAGGAGTCAAATTTCCGACATTTCGGACATTTTGAAAACATTTTGACATTTTGAAAACTGCAGGGGAGTTTGGGCAAAATATTACACATCTCCGTTTTCAGTAATTAGCATATTTTCGGTATGAAACGTCGAAATTTGAAACTGAAAATAGGTGCAAAAGTCAGAATTCGGCTCAAAAATCACGCTCAGGAGTCAAATTTCCGACATTTCAGACATTTTAAAAACTGCAGGGGGGTTCGGGCAAAATATGACCCATCGCCGTTTACAGTAATTGGCATATTTTCGGTATGAAACGTCGAAATTTGAAACTGAAAATAGGTGCAAAAGTCAGAATTCGGCTCAAAAATCACGCTCAAGAGTCAAATTTCCGACATTTCAGACATTTTGAAAACTGCAGGGGGGTTTGGGCAAAATATGACCAATCGCCGTTTTCAGTAATTGGCATTTTTTCGGTATGAAACGTCGTAATTTGAAGCTGAAAATAGTTGCAAAGAGTTAGAATTCGGCTCAAAAATCACGCTCAGGTGTCAAATTTCCGACATTTCAGACATTTTGAAAACTGCAGACGGGTTTGGGCAAAATATGACCCATCGCCGTTTACAGTAATTGGCATATTTTCGGTATGACACGTCGTAATTTGAAACTGAAAATAGGCGCAGAGAGTCAGAATTCGGCTAAAAAATCACGCTCAGGAGTCAAATTTCCGACATTTCAGACATTTTGAAAACTGCAGGAGGGTTTGGGCAAAATATGACCCATCGCCGTTTACAGTAATTGGCATATTTTCGGTATGAAACGTCGTAATTTGAAACTGATAATAGGCGCAGAGAGTCAGAATTCGGCTCAAAAATAACGCTCAGGAGTCAAATTTCCGACATTTCAGACATTTTGAAAACTGCAGGAGGGTTTGGGCAAAATATGACCCATCGCTGTTTACAGTAATTGGCATATTTTCGGTATGAAACGTCGTAATTTGAAACTGATAATAGGCGCAGAGAGTCAGAATTTGGCTCAAAAATAACGCTCAGGAGTCAAATTTCCGACATTTCAGACATTTTGAAAACTGCAGGGGGGTTCGGGCAAAATATGACCCATCGCCGTTTACAGTAATTGGAATATTTTCGGTATGAAACGTCGTAATTTGAAACTGAAAATAGGCGCAGAGAGTCAGAATTCGGCTCAAAAATCACGCTCAGGAGTCAAATTTCCGACATTTCAGACATTTTGAAAACTGCAGGGGGGTTTGGGGAAAATATGACCCATCGCTGTTTACAGTAATTGGTATATTTTCGGTAAGAATCTTCGTAATTTGAAACTGAAAATAGGCGCAGAGAGTCAGAATTCGGGTCAAAAATCACGCTCAGGAGTCAAATTTCCGACATTTCGGACATTTTGAAAACATTTTGACATTTTGAAAACTGCAGGGGGTTTGGGCAAAATATGACCCATCGCCGTTTTCAGTAATTGGCATTTTTTCGGTATGAAACGTCGTAATTTGAAATTGAAAATAGGTGCAGAGAGTTAGAATTCGGCTCAAAAATCATGCTCAGGAGTCAAATTTCCGACATTTCAGACATTTTGAAAACTGCAGGAGGGTTTGGGCAAAATATGACCCATCGCCGTTTACAGTAATTGGCATATTTTCGGTATGAAACGTCGTAATTTGAAACTGATAATAGGCGCAGAGAGTCAGAATTCGGCTCAAAAATAACGCTCAGGAGTCAAATTTCCGACATTTCAGACATTTTGAAAACTGCAGGGGGGTTTGGGCAAAATATGACCTATCGCCGTTTTCAGTAATTGGCATTTTTTCGGTATGAAACGTCGTAATTTGAAAATGAAAATAGGTGCAGAGAGTCAGAATTCGGCTCGAAAATCACGCTCAGGAGTCAAAATTCCGACATTTTAGACATTTTGAAAACTGCAGGGGGGTTCGGGCAAAATATGACCCATCGCCGTTTACAGTAATTGGCATATTTTCGGTATGAAACGTCGTAATTTGAAACTGAAAATAGGCGCAGAGAGTCAGAATTCGGCTCAAAAATCACGCTCAGGAGTCAAATTTCCGACATTTCAGACATTTTGAAAACTGCAGGGGGGTTTGGGGAAAATATGACCCATCGCTGTTTACAGTAATTGGTATATTTTCGGTAAGAATCTTCGTAATTTGAAACTGAAAATAGGCGCAGAGAGTCAGAATTCGGCTCAAAAATCACGCTCAGGAGTCAAATTTCCGACATTTCGGACATTTTGAAAACATTTTAACATTTTGAAAACTGCAGGGGGTTTGGGCAAAATATGACCCATCGCCGTTTTCAGTAATTGACATTTTTTCGGTATGAAACGTCGTAATTTGAAACTGAAAATAGGTGCTGAGAGTTAGAATTCGGCTCAAAAATCATGCTCAGGAGTCAAATTTCCGACATTTCAGACATTTTGAAAACTGAAGGGGGGTTTGGGCAAAATATTACCCATCGCCGTTTACAGTAATTGGCATTTTTTCGGTATGAAACGTCGTAATTTGAAACTGAAAATAGGCGCAGAGAGTTAGAATTCGGCTCAAAAATCACGCTCAGGAGTCAAATTTCCGACATTTCAGACATTTTGAAAACTGCAGGGGGGTTTGGGCAAAATATTACACATCTCCGTTTTCAGTAATTGGCATATTTTCGGTACGAAACGTCGAAATTTGAAACTGCAAATAGGTGCAAAACTCAGAATTTGGCTCAAAAATCACGCTCAGGAGTCAAATTTCCGACATTTCAGACATTTTGAAAACTGCAGGGGGGTTCGGGCAAAATATGACCCATCGCCGTTTACAGTAATTGGCATATTTTCGGTATGAAACGTCGAAATTTGAAACTGAAAATAGGTGCAAAAGTCAGAATTCGGCTCAAAAATCACGCTCAAGAGTCAAATTTCCGACATTTCAGACATTTTGAAAACTGCAGGGGGGTTTGGGCAAAATATGACCCATCGCCGTTTTCAGTAATTGGCATTTTTTCGGTATGAAACGTCGTAATTTGAAGCTGAAAATAGGTGCAAAGAGTTAGAATTCGGCTCAAAAATCACGCTCAGGTGTCAAATTTCCGACATTTCAGACATTTTGAAAACTGCAGACGGGTTTGAGCAAAATATGACCCATCGCTGTTTACAGTAATTGGCATATTTTCGGTATGACACGTCGAAATTTGAAACTGAAAATAGGCGCAGAGAGTCAGAATTCGGCTAAAAAATCACGCTCAGGAGTCAAATTTCCGACATTTCAGACATTTTGAAAACTGCAGGAGGGTTTGGGCAAAATATGACCCATCGCCGTTTACAGTAATTGGCATATTTTCGGTATGAAACGTCGTAATTTGAAACTGATAATAGGCGCAGAGAGTCAGAATTCGGCTCAAAAATAACGCTCAGGAGTCAAATTTCCGACATTTCAGACATTTTGAAAACTGCAGGGGGGTTTGGGCAAAATATGACCTATCGGCGTTTTCAGTAATTGGCATTTTTTCGGTATGAAACGTCGTAATTTGAAAATGAAAATAGGTGCAGAGAGTCAGAATTCGGCTCGAAAATCACGCTCAGGAGTCAAATTTCCGACATTTTAGACATTTTGAAAACTGCAGGGGGGTTCGGGCAAAATATGACCCATCGCCGTTTACAGTAATTGGCATATTTTCGGTATGAAACGTCGTAATTTGAAACTGAAAATAGGCGCAGAGAGTCAGAATTCGGCTCAAAAATCACACTCAGGAGTCAAATTTCCGACATTTTGAAAACTGCAGGGGGGTTTGGGGAAAATATGACCCATCGCTGTTTACAGTAATTGGTATATTTTCGGTAAGAATCTTCGTAATTTGAAACTGAAAATAGGCGCAGAGAGTCAGAATTCGGCTCAAAAATCACGCTCAGGAGTCAAATTTCCGACATTTCGGACATTTTGAAAACATTTTGACATTTTGAAAACTGCAGGGGGTTTGGGCAAAATATGACCCATCGCCGTTTTCAGTAATTTGCATTTTTTCGGTATGAAACGTCGTAATTTGAAACTGAAAATAGGTGCAGAGTGTTAGAATTCGGCTCAAAAATCATGCTCAGGAGTCAAATTTCCGACATTTCAGACATTTTGAAAACTGAAGGGGGGTTTGGGCAAAATATTACCCATCGCCGTTTACAGTAATTGGCATATTTTCGGTATGAAACGTCGTAATTTGAAACTGAAAATAGGCGCAGAGAGTTAGAATTCGGCTCAAAAATCACGCTCAGGAGTCAAATTTCCGACATTTCAGACATTTTGAAAACTGCAGGGGGGTTTGGGCAAAATATTACACATCTCCGTTTTCAGTAATTGGCATATTTTCGGTATGAAACGTCGAAATTTGAAACTGAAAATAGGTGCAAAACTCAGAATTTGGCTCAAAAATCACGCTCAGGAGTCAAATTTCCGACATTTCAGACATTTTGAAAACTGCAGGGGGGTTCGGGCAAAATATGACCCATCGCCGTTTACAGTAATTGGCATATTTTCGGTATGAAACGTCGAAATTTGAAACTGAAAATAGGTGCAAAAGTCAGAATTCGGCTCAAAAATCACGCTCAAGAGTCAAATTTCCGACATTTCAGACATTTTGAAAACTGCAGGGGGGTTTGGGCAAAATATGACCCATCGCCGTTTTCAGTAATTGGCATTTTTTCGGTATGAAACGTCGTAATTTGAAGCTGAAAATAGGTGCAAAGAATTAGAATTCGGCTCAAAAATCACGCTCAGGTGTCAAATTTCCGACATTTCAGACATTTTGAAAACTGCAGACGGGTTTGGGCAAAATATGACCCATCGCTGTTTACAGTAATTGGCATATTTTCGGTATGACACGTCGTAATTTGAAACTGAAAATAGGCGCAGAGAGTCAGAATTCGGCTAAAAAATCACGCTCAGGAGTCAAATTTCCGACATTTCAGACATTTTGAAAACTGCAGGAGGGTTTGGGCAAAATATGACCCATCGCCGTTTACAGTAATTGGCATATTTTCGGTATGAAACGTCGTAATTTGAAACTGATAATAGGCGCAGAGAGTCAGAATTCGGCTCAAAAATAACGTTCAGGAGTCAAATTTCCGACATTTCAGACATTTTGAAAACTGCAGGGGGGTTTGGGCAAAATATGACCTATCGCCGTTTTCAGTAATTGGCATTTTTTCGGTATGAAACGTCGTAATTTGAAAATGAAAATAGGTGCAGAGAGTCAGAATTCGGCTCGAAAATCACGCTCAGGAGTCAAATTTCCGACATTTTAGACATTTTGAAAACTGCAGGGGGGTTCGGGCAAAATATGACCCATCGCCGTTTACAGTAATTGGCATATTTTCGGTATGAAACGTCGTAATTTGAAACTGAAAATAGGCGCAGAGAGTCAGAATTCGGCTCAAAAATCACGCTCAGGAGTCAAATTTCCGACATTTCAGACATTTTGAAAACTGCAGGGGGGTTCGGGCAAAATATGACCCATCGCCGTTTACAGTAATTGGCATATTTTCGGTATGAAACGTCGTAATTTGAAACTGAAAATAGGCGCAGAGAGTTAGAATTCGGCTCAAAAATCACGCTCAGGAGTCAAATTTCCGACATTTCAGACATTTTGAAAACTGCAGGGGGGTTTGGGCAAAATATTACACATCTCCTTTTTCAGTAATTGGCATATTTTCGGTATGAAACGTCGAAATTTGAAACTGCAAATAGGTGCAAAACTCAGAATTTGGCTCAAAAATCACGCTCAGGAGTCAAATTTCCGACATTTCAGACATTTTGAAAACTGCAGGGGCGTTCGGGCAAAATATGACCCATCGCCGTTTACAGTAATTGGCATATTTTCGGTATGAAACGTCGAAATTTGAAACTGAAAATAGGTGCAAAAGTCAGAATTCGGCTCAAAAATCACGCTCAAGAGTCAAATTTCCGACATTTCAGACATTTTGAAAACTGCAGGGGGGTTTGGGCAAAATATGACCCATCGCCGTTTTCAGTAATTGGCATTTTTTCGGTATGAAACGTCGTAATTTGAAGCTGAAAATAGGTGCAAAGAGTTAGAATTCGGCTCAAAAATCACGCTCAGGTGTCAAATTTCCGACATTTCAGACATTTTGAAAACTGCAGATGGGTTTGGGCAAAATATGACCCATCGCTGTTTACAGTAATTGGCATATTTTCGGTATGACACGTCGAAACTTGAAACTGAAAATAGGCGCAGAGAGGCAGAATTCGGCTAAAAAATCACGCTCAGGAGTCAAATTTCCGACATTTCAGACATTTTGAAAACTGCAGGAGGGTTTGGGCAAAATATGACCCATCGCCGTTTACAGTAATTGGCATATTTTCGGTATGAAACGTCGTAATTTGAAACTGATAATAGGCGCAGAGAGTCAGAATTCGGCTCAAAAATAACGCTCAGGAGTCAAATTTCCGACATTTCAGACATTTTGAAAACTGCAGGGGGGTTTGGGCAAAATATGACCTATCGGCGTTTTCAGTAATTGGCATTTTTTCGGTATGAAACGTCGTAATTTGAAAATGAAAATAGGTGCAGAGAGTCAGAATTCGGCTCGAAAATCAGGCTCAGGAGTCAAATTTCCGACATTTTAGACATTTTGAAAACTGCAGGGGGGTTCGGGCAAAATATGACCCATCGCCGTTTACAGTAATTGGCATATTTTCGGTATGAAACGTCGTAATTTGAAACTGAAAATAGGCGCAGAGAGTCAGAATTCGGCTCAAAAATCACGCTCAGGAGTCAAATTTCCGACATTTCAGACATTTTGAAAACTGCAGGGGGGTTTGGGGAAAATATGACCCATCGCTGTTTACAGTAATTTGTATATTTTCGGTAAGAATCTTCGTAATTTGAAACTGAAAATAGGCGCAGAGAGTCAGAATTCGGCTCAAAAATCACGCTCAGGAGTCAAATTTCCGACATTTCGGACATTTTGAAAACATTTTGACATTTTGAAAACTGCAGGGGGTTTGGGCAAAATATGACCCATCGCCGTTTTCAGTAATTTGCATTTTTTCGGTATGAAACGTCGTAATTTGAAACTGAAAATAGGTGCAGAGAGTTAGAATTCGGCTCAAAAATCATGCTCAAGAGTCAAATTTCCGACATTTCAGACATTTTGAAAACTGCAGGGGGGTTTGGGCAAAATATTACCCATCGCCGTTTACAGTAATTGGCATATTTTCGGTATGAAACGTCGTAATTTGAAACTGAAAATAGGCGCAGAGAGTTAGAATTCTGCTCAAAAATCACGCTCAGGAGTCAAATTTCCGACATTTCAGACATTTTGAAAACTTCAGGGGGGTTTGGGCAAAATATTACACATCTCCGTTTTCAGTAATTGGCATTTTTTCGGTATGAAACGTCGAAATTTGAAACTGAAAATAGGTGCAAAACTCAGAATTTGGCTCAAAAATCACGCTCAGGAGTCAAATTTCCGACATTTTAGACATTTTGAAAACTGCAGGGCGGTTCGGGCAAAATATGACCCATCGCCGTTTACAGTAATTGGCATATTTTCGGTATGAAACGTCGAAATTTGAAACTGAAAATAGGTGCAAAAGTCAGAATTCGGCTCAAAAATCACGCTCAAGAGTCAAATTTCCGACATTTCAGACATTTTGAAAACTGCAGACGGGTTTGGGCAAAATATGACCCATCGCCGTTTTCAGTAATTGGCATTTTTTCGGTATGAAACGTCGTAATTTGAAGCTGAAAATAGGTGCAAAGAATTAGAATTCGGCTCAAAAATCACGCTCAGGTGTCAAATTTCCGACATTTCAGACATTTTGAAAACTGCAGACGGGTTTGGGCAAAATATGACCCATCGCTGTTTACAGTAATTGGCATATTTTCGGTATGACACGTCGTAATTTGAAACTGAAAATAGGCGCAGAGAGTCAGAATTCGGCTAAAAAATCACGCTCAGGAGTCAAATTTCCGACATTTCAGACATTTTGAAAACTGCAGGAGGGTTTGGGCAAAATATGACCCATCGCCGTTTACAGTAATTGGCATATTTTCGGTATGAAACGTCGTAATTTGAAACTGATAATAGGCGCAGAGAGTCAGAATTCGGCTCAAAAATAACGTTCAGGAGTCAAATTTCCGACATTTCAGACATTTTGAAAACTGCAGGGGGGTTTGGGCAAAATATGACCTATCGCCGTTTTCAGTAATTGGCATTTTTTCGGTATGAAACGTCGTAATTTGAAAATGAAAATAGGTGCAGAGAGTCAGAATTCGGCTCGAAAATCACGCTCAGGAGTCAAATTTCCGACATTTTAGACATTTTGAAAACTGCAGGGGGGTTCGGGCAAAATATGACCCAACGCCGTTTACAGTAATTGGCATATTTTCGGTATGAAACGTCGTAATTTGAAACTGAAAATAGGCGCAGAGAGTCAGAATACGGCTCAAAAATCTTGATCAGGAGTAAAATTTCCAACATTTCAGACATTTTGAAAACTGCAGGGGGGTTTGGGCAAAATATGACCCATCGCCGTTTACAGTAATTGGCATATTTTCGGTATGAAACGTCGTAATTAGAAACTGAAAATAGCACAGAGAGTCAGAATTCGGCTCAAAAATCACGCTCAGGAGTTAAATTTCCGACATTTCAGACATTTTGAAAACTGCAGGGGGGTTTGGGCAAAATATGACCCATCGCTGTTTACAGTAATTGGCATATTTTCGGTATGAAACGTCGTAATTTGAAACTGAAAATAGGTGCAGAGATTTAGAATTCGGCTCAAGAATCACACTCAGGAGTCAAATTTCCGACATTTCAGACATTTTGAAAACTGCAGGGGGGTTTGGGCAAAATATGACCCATCGCCGTTTACAGTAATTGGCATATTTTCGGTATGAAACGTCGTAATTTGAAACTGAAAATAGGCGCAGAAAGTCAGAATACGGCTCAAAAATCACGCTCAGGAGTCAAATTTCCGACATTTCGGACATTTTGAAAACTGCAGGGGGGTTTGGGCAAAATATGACACATCTCCGTTTTCAGTAATTGGCATATTTTCGGTATGAAACGTCGAAATTTGAAACTGAAAATAGGTGCAAAAGTCAGAATTCGGCTCAAAAATCACGCTCAGGAGTTAAATTTCCGACATTTCAGACATTTTGAAGACTGCAGGGGGGTTTGGGCAAAATATGACCCATCGCTGTTTACAGTAATTGGCATATTTTCGGTATGAAACGTCGTAATTTGAAACTGAAAATAGGTGCAGAGATTTAGAATTCGGCTCAAGAATCACACTCAGGAGTCAAATTTCCGACATTTCAGACATTTTGAAAACTGCAGGGGGGTTTGGGCAAAATATGACCCATCGCCGTTTACAGTAATTGGCATATTTTCGGTATGAAACGTCGTAATTTGAAACTGAAAATAGGCGCAGAAAGTCAGAATACGGCTCAAAAATCACGCTCAGGAGTCAAATTTCCGACATTTCGGACATTTTGAAAACTGCAGGGGGGTTTGGGCAAAATATGACACATCTCCGTTTTCAGTAATTGGCATATTTTCGGTATGAAACGTCGAAATTTGAAACTGAAAATAGGTGCAAAAGTCAGAATTCGGCTCAAAAATCACGCTCAGGAGTCAAATTTCCGACATTTCAGACATTTTTAAAACTGCAGGGTGGTTCGGGCAAAATATGACCCATCGCCGTTTACAGTAATTGGCATATTTTCGGTATGAAACGTCGTAATTTGAAACTGAAAATAGGCGCAGAGAGTCAGAATACGGCTCAAAAATCTTGATCAGGAGTAAAATTTCCAACATTTCAGACATTTTGAAAACTGCAGGGGGGTTTGGGCAAAATATGACCCATCGCCGTTTACAGTAATTGGCATATTTTCGGTATGAAACGTCGTAATTAGAAACTGAAAATAGCACAGAGAGTCAGAATTTGGCTCAAAAATCACGCTCAGGAGTTAAATTTCCGACATTTCAGACATTTTGAAAACTGCAGGGGGGTTTGGGCAAAATATGACCCATCGCTGTTTACAGTAATTGGCATATTTTCGGTATGAAACGTCGTAATTTGAAACTGAAAATAGGTGCAGAGATTTAGAATTCGGCTCAAGAATCACACTCAGGAGTCAAATTTCCGACATTTCAGACATTTTGAAAACTGCAGGGGGGTTTGGGCAAAATATGACCCATCGCCGTTTACAGTAATTGGCATATTTTCGGTATGAAACGTCGTAATTTGAAACTGAAAATAGGCGCAGAAAGTCAGAATTCGGCTCAAAAATCACG
Organism: Procambarus clarkii; assembly: GCF_040958095.1. Classification (NCBI taxonomy): domain Eukaryota; kingdom Metazoa; phylum Arthropoda; class Malacostraca; order Decapoda; family Cambaridae; genus Procambarus; species Procambarus clarkii. The sequence continues at coordinate 20,487,728 of NC_091238.1, forward strand.
CTCAGGAGTCAAATTTCCGACATTTCAGACATTTTGAAAACTGCAGGAGGGTTTGGGCAAAATATGACCCATCGCCGTTTAGTGTAATTGGCATATTTTCGGTATGAAACGTCGTAATTTGAAACTGAAAATAGGCGCAGAGAGTCAGAATTCGGCTCAAAAATCACGATCAGGAGTCAAATTTCCGACATTTCAGACATTTTGAAAACTTCAGGGGGGGTTTGGGCAAGATATGACCCATCGCCGTTTTAAGTAATTGGCATTCTTTCGGTATGAAACGTCGTAATTTGAAACTGAAAATAGGCGCAGAAAGTCAGAATTCGGCTCAAAAATCACGCTCAGGAGTCAAATTTCCGACATTTCAGACATTTTGAAAACTGCAGGGGGGGTTTGGGCAAAATATGACCTATCGACGTTTTCAGTAATTGGCATTTTTTCGGTATGAAACGTCGTATTTTGAAACTGCAAATAGGTGCAGAGAGTCAGAATACGGCTCAAAAATCACGCTCAGGAGTCAAATTTCCGACATTTCGGACATTTTGAAAACTGCAGGGGGGTTTGGGCAAAATATGACACATCTCCGTTTTCAGTAATTGGCATATTTTCGGTATGAAACGTCGAAATTTGAAATTGAAAATAGGTGCAAAAGTCAGAATTCGGCTCAAAAATCACGCTCAGGAGTCAAATTTCCGACATTTCAGACATTTTTAAAACTGCAGGGTGGTTCGGGCAAAATATGACCCATCGCCGTTTACAGTAATTGGCATATTTTCGGTATGAAACGTCGTAATTTGAAACTGAAAATAGGCGCAGAGAGTCAGAATACGGCTCAAAAATCTTGATCAGGAGTAAAATTTCCAACATTTCAGACATTTTGAAAACTGCAGGGGGGTTTGGGCAAAATATGACCCATCGCCGTTTACAGTAATTGGCATATTTTCGGTATGAAACGTCGTAATTTGAAACTGAAAATAGGTGCAGAGATTTAGAATTCGGCTCAAGAATCACACTCAGGAGTCAAATTTCCGACATTTCAGACATTTTGAAAACTTCAGGAGGGTTTGGGCAAAATATGACCCATCGCCGTTTAGTGTAATTGGCATATTTTCGGTATGAAACGTCGTAATTTGAAACTGAAAATAGGCGCAGAGAGTCAGAATTCGGCTCAAAAATCACGATCAGGAGTCAAATTTCCGACATTTCAGACATTTTGAAAACTTCAGGGGGGGTTTGGGCAAGATATGACCCATCGCCGTTTTCAGTAATTGGCATTCTTTCTTTATGAAACGTCGTAATTTGAAAATGAAAATAGGTGCAGAGAGTCAGAGTTCGGCTCGAAAATCACGCTCAGGAGTCAAATTTCCGACATTTCGGACATTTTGAAAACTGCAGGGGGGTTTGGGCAAAATATGACCCATCGCCGTTTACAGTAATTGGCATATTTTCGGTATAAAACGTCGTAATTTGAAACTGAAAATAGGCGCAGAGAGTCAGAATACGGCTCAAAAATCTTGCTTAGGAGTCAAATTTCCAACATTTCAGACATTTTGAAAACTGCAGGGGGGTTTGGACAAAATATGACCCATCACCGTTTACGGTAATTGGTATATTTTCGGTATGAAACGTCGTAATTTGAAACTGAAAATAGGCGCAGAGAGTCAGAATTCGGCTCGAAAATCACGCTCAGGAGTCAAATTTCCGACATTTCGGTCATTTTCAAAACTGCAGGGGGGTTTGGGCAAAATATGACCCATCGCCGTTTACAGTAATTGGCATATTTTCGGTATGAAACGTCGTAATTTAAAACTGAAAATAGGCGCAGAGAGTCAGAATACGGCACAAAAATCACGCTCAGGAGTCAAATTTCCGACATTTCAGACATTTTGAAAACTGCAGGAGGGTTTGGGAAAAATATGATCCATCGCCGTTTTCAGTAATTGGCATTTTTTTGGTATGAAACGTCGTAATTTGAAACTGGAAATAGGTGCAGAGAGTCAGAATTCGGCTCAAAAATCACGCTCAGGAATCAAATTTCCGACATTTCGGACATTTTGAAAACTGCAGGGGGGTTTGGGCAAAATATGACCCATCGCCGTTTACAGTAATTGGCATATTTTCGGTATGAAACGTCGTAATTAGAAACTGAAAATAGCACAGAGAGTCAGAATTCGGCTCAAAAATCATGCTCAGGAGTCAAATTTGCGACATTTCAGATATTTTGAAAACTGCAGGGGGGTTTGGGCAAAATATGACCCACCGCCGATTACAGTAATTGCCATATTTTCGGTATGAAACGTCGTAATTTAAAACTGAAAATAAGCGCAGAGAGTCAGAATACGGCACAAAAATCACGCTCAGGAGTCAAATTTCCGACATTTCAGACATCTTGAAAACTGCAGGGGGGTTTGGGCAAAATATGATCCATCGCTGTTTTCAGTAATTGGCATTTTTTCGGTATGAATCGTCGTAATTTGAAACTGGAAATAGGTGCAGAGAGTCAGAATTCGGCTCAAAAATCACGCTCAGGAGTCAAATTTCCGACATTTCGGACATTTTGAAAACTGCAGGGGGGTTTGGGCAAAATATGACCCATCGCCGTTTACAGTAATTGACATATTTTCGGTATGAAAATTCGTAATTTGAAACTGAAAATAAGCGCAGAGAGTCAGAATACGGCTCAAATATCTCGCTCAGGAGTCCAATTTCCGACATTTCAGACATTTTTAAAACTGCAGGGGGGTTCGGGCAAAATATGACCCATCGCCGTTTTCAGTAATTGACATATTTTCGGTATGAAACTTCGAAATTTGAAACTGAAAATAGGTGCAAAAGTCAGAATTCGGCTCAAAAATCACGCTCAGGAGTCAAATTTCCGACATTTCAGACATTTTGAAAACTGCAGGGGGGTTCGGGCAAAATATGACCCATCGCCGTTTACAGTAATTGGCATATTTTCGGTATGAAACGTCGTAATTCGAAACTGAAAATAGGCGCAGACAGTCAGAATTGGGCTCAAAAATCCCGCTCAGGAGGCAAATTTCCGACATTTCAGACATTTTGAAAATTGCAGTGGGTTTGGGGAAAATATGACCCATCGATGTTTACAGTAATTGGTATATTTTCGGTATGAATCGTCGTAATTTGAAACTGAAATAGGCGCAGAGAGTCAGAATTCGGCTCAAAAATCACGCTCAGGAGTCAAATTTCCGACATTTCGGACATTTTGAAAACTGCAGGGGGGTTTGGGCAAAATATGACCCATCGCCGTTTACAGTAATTGGCATATTTTCGGTATGAAACGTCGTAATTTAAAACTGAAAATAGGCGCGAAGAGTCAGAATACGGCACAAAAATCACGCTCGGGAGTCAAATTTCCGACATTTCAGACATTTTGAAAACTGCAGGGGGGTTTGGGCAAAATATGACCCATCGCCGTTTTCAGTAATTGGCATTTTTTCGGTATGAAACGTCGTAATTTGAAACTGAAAATAGGTGCAGAGAGTTAGAATTCGGCTCAAAAATCACGCTCAGGAGTCAAATTTCCGACATTTCAGACATTTTGAAAACTGCAGGAGGGTTTGGGCAAAATATGACCCATCGCCGTTTAGTGTAATTGGCATATTTTCGGTATGAAACGTCGTAATTTGAAACTGAAAATAGGCGCAGAGAGTCAGAATTCGGCTCAAAAATCACGATCAGGAGTCAAATTTCCGACATTTCAGACATTTTGAAAACTTCAGGGGGGGTTTGGGCAAGATATGACCCATCGCCGTTTTCAGTAATTGGCATTCTTTCGGTATGAAACGTCGTAATTTGAAACTGAAAATAGGCGCAGAAAGTCAGAATTCGGCTCAAAAATCACGCTCAGGAGTCAAATTTCCGACATTTCAGACATTTTGAAAACTGCAGGGGGGGTTTGGGCAAAATATGACCTATCGACGTTTTCAGTAATTGGCATTTTTTCGGTATGAAACGTCGTATTTTGAAACTGCAAATAGGTGCAGAGAGTCAGAATACGGCTCAAAAATCACGCTCAGGAGTCAAATTTCCGACATTTCGGACATTTTGAAAACTGCAGGGGGGTTTGGGCAAAATATGACACATCTCCGTTTTCAGTAATTGGCATATTTTCGGTATGAAACGTCGAAATTTGAAATTGAAAATAGGTGCAAAAGTCAGAATTCGGCTCAAAAATCACGCTCAGGAGTCAAATTTCCGACATTTCAGACATTTTTAAAACTGCAGGGTGGTTCGGGCAAAATATGACCCATCGCCGTTTACAGTAATTGGCATATTTTCGGTATGAAACGTCGTAATTTGAAACTGAAAATAGGCGCAGAGAGTCAGAATACGGCTCAAAAATCTTGATCAGGAGTAAAATTTCCAACATTTCAGACATTTTGAAAACTGCAGGGGGGTTTGGGCAAAATATGACCCATCGCCGTTTACAGTAATTGGCATATTTTCGGTATGAAACGTCGTAATTTGAAACTGAAAATAGGTGCAGAGATTTAGAATTCGGCTCAAGAATCACACTCAGGAGTCAAATTTCCGACATTTCAGACATTTTGAAAACTGCAGGGGGGTTTGGGCAAAATATGACCCATCGCCGTTTACAGTAATTGGCATATTTTCGGTATGAAACGTCGTAATTTGAAACTAAAAATAGGCGCAGAAAGTCAGAATTCGGCTCAAAAATCACGCTCAGGAGTCAAATTTCCGACATTTCAGACATTTTGAAAACTTCAGGAGGGTTTGGGCAAAATATGACCCATCGCCGTTTAGTGTAATTGGCATATTTTCGGTATGAAACGTCGTAATTTGAAACTGAAAATAGGCGCAGAGAGTCAGAATTCGGCTCAAAAATCACGATCAGGAGTCAAATTTCCGACATTTCAGACATTTTGAAAACTTCAGGGGGGGTTTGGGCAAGATATGACCCATCGCCGTTTTCAGTAATTGGCATTCTTTCTTTATGAAACGTCGTAATTTGAAAATGAAAATAGGTGCAGAGAGTCAGAGTTCGGCTCGAAAATCACGCTCAGGAGTCAAATTTCCGACATTTCGGACATTTTGAAAACTGCAGGGGGGTTTGGGCAAAATATGACACATCTCCGTTTTCAGTAATTGGCATATTTTCGGTATGAAACGTCGAAATATGAAACTGAAAATAGGTGCAAAAGTCAGAATTCGGCTCAAAAATCACGCTCAGGAGTCAAATTTCCGACATTTCAGACATTTTGAAAACTGCAGGGTAGTTCGGGCAAAATATGACCCATCGCCGTTTACAGTAATTGGCATATTTTCGGTATAAAACGTCGTAATTTGAAACTGAAAATAGGCGCAGAGAGTCAGAATACGGCTCAAAAATCTTGCTTAGGAGTCAAATTTCCAACATTTCAGACATTTTGAAAACTGCAGGGGGGTTTGGACAAAATATGACCCATCACCGTTTACAGTAATTGGTATATTTTCGGTATGAAACGTCGTAATTTGAAACTGAAAATAGGCGCAGAGAGTCAGAATTCGGCTCGAAAATCACGCTCAGGAGTCAAATTTCCGACATTTCGGTCATTTTCAAAACTGCAGGGGGGTTTGGGCAAAATATGACCCATCGCCGTTTACAGTAATTGGCATATTTTCGGTATGAAACGTCGTAATTTAAAACTGAAAATAGGCGCAGTGAGTCAGAATACGGTACAAAAATCACGCTCAGGAGTCAAATTTCCGACATTTCAGACATTTTGAAAACTGCAGGGGGGTTTGGGCAAAATATGATCCATCGCCGTTTTCAGTAATTGGCATTTTTTTGGTATGAAACGTCGTAATTTGAAACTGGAAATAGGTGCAGAGAGTCAGAATTCGGCTCAAAAATCACGCTCAGGAATCAAATTTCCGACATTTCGGACATTTTGAAAACTGCAGGGGGGTTTGGGCAAAATATGACCCATCGCCGTTTACTGTAATTGGCATATTTTCGGTATGAAACGTCGTAATTAGAAACTGAAAATAGCACAGAGAGTCAGAATTCGGCTCAAAAATCATGCTCAGGAGTCAAATTTGCGACATTTCAGATATTTTGAAAACTGCAGGGGGGTTTGGGCAAAATATGACCCATCGCCGTTTACAGTAATTGGCATATTTTCGGTATGAAACGTCGTAATTTAAAACTGAAAATAAGCGCAGAGAGTCAGAATACGGCACAAAAATCACGCTCAGGAGTCAAATTTCCGACATTTCAGACATCTTGAAAACTGCAGGGGGGTTTGGGCAAAATATGATCCATCGCTGTTTTCAGTAATTGGCATTTTTTCGGTATGAATCGTCGTAATTTGAAACTGGAAATAGGTGCAGAGAGTCAGAATTCGGCTCAAAAATCACGCTCAGGAGTCAAATTTCCGACATTTCGGACATTTTGAAAACTGCAGGGGGGTTTGGGCAAAATATGACCCATCGCCGTTTACAGTAATTGACATATTTTCGGTATGAAAATTCGTAATTTGAAACTGAAAATAAGCGCAGAGAGTCAGAATACGGCTCAAATATCTCGCTCAGGAGTCCAATTTCCGACATTTCAGACATTTTTAAAACTGCAGGGGGGTTCGGGCAAAATATGACCCATCGCCGTTTTCAGTAATTGGCATATTTTCGGTATGAAACTTCGAAATTTGAAACTGAAAATAGGTGCAAAAGTCAGAATTCGGCTCAAAAATCACGCTCAGGAGTCAAATTTCCGACATTTCAGACATTTTGAAAACTGCAGGGGGGTTCGGGCAAAATATGACCCATCGCCGTTTACAGTAATTGGCATATTTTCGGTATGAAACGTCGTAATTCGAAACTGAAAATAGGCGCAGACAGTCAGAATTGGGCTCAAAAATCCCGCTCAGGAGGCAAATTTCCGACATTTCAGACATTTTGAAAATTGCAGGGGGTTTGGGGAAAATATGACCCATCGATGTTTACAGTAATTGGTATATTTTCGGTATGAATCGTCGTAATTTGAAACTGAAATAGGCGCAGAGAGTCAGAATTCGGCTCAAAAATCACGCTCAGGAGTCAAATTTCCGACATTTCGGACATTTTGAAAACTGCAGGGGGGTTTGGGCAAAATATGACCCATCGCCGTTTACAGTAATTGGCATATTTTCGGTATGAAACGTCGTAATTTAAAACTGAAAATAGGCGCGAAGAGTCAGAATACGGCACAAAAATCACGCTCGGGAGTCAAATTTCCGACATTTCAGACATTTTGAAAACTGCAGGGGGGTTTGGGCAAAATATGACCCATCGCCGTTTTCAGTAATTGGCATTTTTTCGGTATGAAACGTCGTAATTTGAAACTGAAAATAGGTGCAGAGAGTTAGAATTCGGCTCAAAAATCACGCTCAGGAGTCAAATTTCCGACATTTCAGACATTTTGAAAACTGCAGGGGGGTTTGGGCAAATTATGACCCATCGCCGTTTACAGTAATTGGCATATTTTCGGTATGAAACGTCGTAATTTGAAACTGAAAATAGGTGCAGAGAGTTAGAATTCGGCTCAAAAATTACGCTCAGGTGTCAAATTTCCGACATTTCAGACATTTTGAAAACTGCAGAGGGGTTTGGGCAAAATATTACACATCTCCGTTTTCAGTAATTGGCATATTTTCGGTATGAAACGTCGTAATTTAAAACTGAAAATAAGCGCAGAGAGTCAGAATTAGGCTCAAAAATCACGCTCAGGAGTCAAATTTCCGACATTTCGGACATTTTGAAAACTGCAGGGGGGTTTGGGCAAAATATGACCCATCGCCGTTTTCAGTAATTGGCATATTTTCGGTATGAAAGGTCGTAATTTGAAACTGAAAATAGGTGCAGAGAGTCAGAATTCGGCTCAAAAATCACGCTCAGGAGTCAAATTTCCGACATTTCAGACATTTTGAAAATTGCAGGGGGGTTTGGGCAAAATATGACCCATCGCCGTTTACAGTAATTGACATATTTTCGGTATGAAAATTCGTAATTTGAAACTGAAAATAAGCGCAGAGAGTCAGAATACGGCTCAAATATCACGCTCAGGAGTCCAATTTCCGACATTTCAGACATTTTGAAAACTGCAGGGGGGTTTGGGCAAAATATGACCCATCGCTGTTTACAGTAATTGGTATATTTTCGGTATGAATCGTCGTAATTTGAAACTGAAAATAGGCGCAGAGAGTCAGAATTCGGCTCAAAAATCACGCTCAGGAGTCAAATTTCCGACATTTCGGACATTTTGAAAACTGCAGGGGGGTTTGGGCAAAATATGACCCATCGCTGTTTACAGTAATTGGTATATTTTCGGTATGAATCGTCGTAATTTGAAACTGAAAATAGGCGCAGAGAGTCAGAATTCGGCTCAAAAATCACGCTCAGGAGTCAAATTTCCGACATTTCGGACATTTTGAAAACTGCAGGGGGGTTTGGGCAAAATATGACCCATCGCCGTTTACAGTAATTGGCATATTTTCGGTATGAAACGTCGTAATTTAAAACTGAAAATAGGTGCAGAGATTTAGAATTCGACTCAAAAATCACGCTCAGGAGTAAAATATCCGACATTTCAGACATTTTGAAAACTGCAGGGGGGTTTGGGCAAAATATGACCCATCGCTGTTTACAGTAATTGGCATATTTTCGGTATGAAACGTCGTAATTTGGAACTGAAAATAGGCGCAGAGATTCAAAATACGATTTAAAAAATCACGCTCAGGAGTCAAATTTCCGACATTTCAGACATTTTGAAAACTGCAGGGGGGTTTGGGCAAAATATGACCCATCGCCGTTTTCAGTAATTGGCATATTTTCGGTATGAAACGTCGTAATTTTAAACTGAAAATAGGCGCAGAGAGTCAGAATTCGGCTCAAAAATCACGATCAGGAGTCAAATTTCCGACATTTCAGACATTTTGAAAACTGCAGGGGGGTTTTGGCAAAATATGACCAATTGCCGTTTTCAGTCATTGGCATATTTTCGGTATGAAACGTCGTGATTTGAAACTGAAAATAAGTGCAGAGAGTCAGAATTCGGCTCAAAAATCACGCTCAGGAGTCAAATTTCTGACATTTCGGACATTTTTAAAACTGCACGGGGGTTTGGGCAAAATATGACCCATCGCCGTTTACAGTAATTGGCATATTTTCGGTATGAAACGTCGTAATTGGAAACTGAAAATAGGCGCAGAGAGTCAGAATTCGGCTCAAAAATCACGCTCAGGAGTCAAATTTCCGACATTTCAGACATTTTGAAAACTGCAGGAGGGTTTGGGCAAAATATGACCCATCGCCGTTTTCAGTAATTGGCATATTTTCGGTATGAAACGTCCTATTTTGAAACTGAAAATAGGTGCAGAGAGTCAGAATTCGGCTCAAAAATCACGCTCAGGAGTCAAATTTCCGACATTTCGGACATTTTGAAAACTGCAGGGGGGTTTGGGCAAAATATGACCCATCGCCGTTTACAGTAATTGGCATATTTTCGGTATGAAACGTCGTAATTTGAAACTGAAAATAGGAGCAGAGAGTCAGAATACGGCTCAAAAATCACGCTCAGGAGTCAAATTTCCGACATTTCAGACATTTTGAAAACTGCAGGGGGATTTGGGCAAAATATGACCCATCGCCGTTTTCAGTAATTGGCATATTTTCGGTATGAAACGTCGTAATTTGAAACTGAAAATAGGCGCAGAGAGTCAAAATACGACTCAAAAATCACGCTCAGGAGTCAAATTTCCGACATTTCAGACATTTTGAAAACTGCAGGGGGGTTTGGGCAAAATATGACCCATCGTCGTTTTCAGTAATTGGCATATTTTCGGTATGAAACATCGTAATTTTAAACTGAAAATAGGAGCAGAGAGTCAGAATTCGGCTCAAAAATCACGATCAGGAGTCAAATTTCCGACATTTCAGACATTTTGAAAACTGCAGGGGGGTTTTGGCAAAATATGACCAATTGCCGTTTTCAGTCATTGGCATATTTTCGGTATGAAACGTCGTGATTTGAAACTGAAAATAAGTGCAGAGAGTCAGAATTCGGCTCAAAAATTACGCTCAGGAGTCAAATTTCCGACATTTTGGACATTTTGAAAACTGCAGGGGGGTTTGGGCAAAATATGACCCATCGCCGTTTACAGTAATTAGCATATTTTCGGTATGAAACGTCGTAATTTGAAACTGAAAATAGGAGCAGAGAGTCAGAATACGGCTCAAAAATCACGCTCAGGAGTCAAATTTCCGACATTTCAGACATTTTGAAAACTGCAGGGGGATTTGGGCAAAATATGACCCATCGCCGTTTTCAGTAATTGGCATATATTCGGTATGAAACGTCGTAATTTGAAACTGAAAATAGGTGCAGAGAGTTAGAATTCGGCTCAAAAATCATGCTCAGGAGTCAAATTTCCGACATTTCAGACATTTTGAAAACTGCTGGGGGGTGAGGGCATAATATGACCCATCGCTGTTATACAGTAATTTGCATATTTTCGGTATGAAACGTCGTAATTTAAAACTGAAAATAGGTGCAGAAAGTAAGAATTCGGCTTAAAAATCACGCTCAGGAGTCAAATTTTCGACATTTCAGACATTTTGAAAACTGCAGGGGGGTTTGGGCAAAATAAGACCTATCGCCGTTTTCAGTAATTGGCATATTTTCGGTATGAAACTTCGTAATTTGAAACTAAAAATAGGCGCAGAGAGTCAGAATTCGGCTCAAAAATCACGCTCAGGAGTCAAATTTCCGACATTTCAGACATTTTGAAAACTGCAGGAGGGTTTGGGCAAAATATGACCCATCGCCGTTTTCAGTAATTGGCATATTTTCGGTATGAAACGTCCTATTTTGAAACTGAAAATAGGTGCAGAGAGTCAGAATTCGGCTCAAAAATCACGCTCAGGAGTCAAATTTCCGACATTTCGGACATTTTGAAAACTGCAGGGGGGTTTGGGCAAAATATGACCCATCGCCGTTTACAGTAATTGGCATATTTTCGGTATGAAACGTCGTAATTTGAAACTGAAAATAGGAGCAGAGAGTCAGAATACGGCTCAAAAATCACGCTCAGGAGTCAAATTTCCGACATTTCAGACATTTTGAAAACTGCAGGGGGATTTGGGCAAAATATGACCCATCGCCGTTTTCAGTAATTGGCATATTTTCGGTATGAAACGTCGTAATTTGAAACTGAAAATAGGCGCAGAGAGTCAAAATACGACTCAAAAATCACGCTCAGGAGTCAAATTTCCGACATTTCAGACATTTTGAAAACTGCAGGGGGGTTTGGGCAAAATATGACCCAACGTCGTTTTCAGTAATTGGCATATTTTCGGTATGAAACGTCGTAATTTTAAACTGAAAATAGGAGCAGAGAGTCAGAATTCGGCTCAAAAATCACGATCAGGAGTCAAATTTCCGACATTTCAGACATTTTGAAAACTGCAGGGGGGTTTTGGCAAAATATGACCAATTGCCGTTTTCAGTCATTGGCATATTTTCGGTATGAAACGTCGTGATTTGAAACTGAAAATAAGTGCAGAGAGTCAGAATTCGGCTCAAAAATTACGCTCAGGAGTCAAATTTCCGACATTTTGGACATTTTGAAAACTGCAGGGGGGTTTGGGCAAAATATGACCCATCGCCGTTTACAGTAATTAGCATATTTTCGGTATGAAACGTCGTAATTTGAAACTGAAAATAGGAGCAGAGAGTCAGAATACGGCTCAAAAATCACGCTCAGGAGTCAAATTTCCGACATTTCAGACATTTTGAAAACTGCAGGGGGATTTGGGCAAAATATGACCCATCGCCGTTTTCAGTAATTGGCATATATTCGGTATGAAACGTCGTAATTTGAAACTGAAAATAGGTGCAGAGAGTTAGAATTCGGCTCAAAAATCATGCTCAGGAGTCAAATTTCCGACATTTCAGACATTTTGAAAACTGCTGGGGGGTGAGGGCATAATATGACCCATCGCTGTATACAGTAATTTGCATATTTTCGGTATGAAACGTCGTAATTTAAAACTGAAAATAGGTGCAGAAAGTAAGAATTCGGCTTAAAAATCACGCTCAGGAGTCAAATTTTCGACATTTCAGACATTTTGAAAACTGCAGGGGGGTTTGGGCAAAATAGGACCTATCGCCGTTTTCAGTAATTGGCATATTTTCGGTATGAAACTTCGTAATTTGAAACTAAAAATAGGCGCAGAGAGTCAGAATACGGCTCAAAAATCACGCTCAGAAGTCAAATTTCCGACATTTCGGACATTTTGAAAACTGCAGGGGGATTTGGGCACAATATGACCCATCGCCGTTTACAGTAATTGGCATATTTTCGGTATGAAACTTCGTAATTTGGAACTCAAAATAGGCGCAGAGAGTCAGAATACGACTCAAAAATCACGCTCAGGAGTCAAATTTCCGACATTTCAGAAATTTTGAAAACTGCAGGGGGGTTTGGGCAAAATATGACCCATCGCCGTTTTCAGTAATTGGCATATTTTCGGTATGAAACGTCGTGATTTGAAACTGAAAATAGGTCCAGAGAGTCAGAATTCGGCTCAAAAATCATGCTCAGGAGTCAAATTTCTGACATTTCGGACATTTTTAAAACTGCACGGGGGTTTGGGCAAAATATGACCCATCGCCGTTTACAGTAATTGGCATATTTTCGGTATGAATCGTCGTAATTTGAAACTGAAAATAGGAGCAGAGAGTCAGAATACGGCTCAAAAATCACGCTCAGGAGTCAAATTTCCGACATTTCAGACATTTTGAAAACTGCAGGGGGATTTGGGCAAAATATGACCCATCGCCGTTTTCAGTAATTGGCATATTTTCGGTATGAAACGTCGTAATTTGAAACTGAAAATAGGCGCAGAGAGTCAAAATACGACTCAAAAATCACGCTCAGGAGTCAAATTTCCGACATTTCGGACATTTTGAAAACTGCAGGGGGATTTGGGCACAATATGACCCATCGCCGTTTACAGTAATTGGCATATTTTCGGTATGAAACGTCGTAATTTGGAACTGAAAATAGGCGCAGAGAGTCAAAATACGACTCAAAAATCACGCTCAGGAGTCAAATTTCCGACATTTCAGACATTTTGAAAACTGCAGGGGGGTTTGGGCAAAATATGACCCATCGCCGTTTTCAGTAATTGGCATATTTTCGGTATGAAACGTCGTATTTTGAAACTGAAAATAGGTGCAGAGAGTCAGAATTCGGCTCAAAAATCACGCTCAGGAATCAAATATCTGACATTTCGGACATTTTGAAAACTGCAGGGGGGTTTGGGCAAAATATGACCCATCCCCGTTTACAGTAATTGGCATATTTTCGGTATGAAACGTCGTAATTTGAAACTGAAAATAGGCGCAGAGAGTCAGAATACGGCTCAAAAATCACGCTCAGGAGTCAAATTTCCGACATTTCAGACATTTTGAAAACTGCAGGGGGGTTTGGGCAAAATATGACCCATCGCCGTTTTCAGTAATTGGCATATTTTCGGTAAGAAACGTCGTATTATGAAACTGAAAATAGGTGCAGAGAGTCAGAATTTGGCTCAAAAATCACGCTCAGAAGTCAAATTTCCGACATTTCGGACATTTTGAAAACTGCAGGGGGATTTGGGCACAATATGACCCATCGCCGTTTACAGTAATCGGCATATTTTCGGTATGAAACGTCGTAATTTGGAACTGAAAATAGGCGCAGAGAGTCAGAATTCGGCTCAAAAATCACGATCAGGAGTCAAATTTCGGACATTTTGAAAACTGCGGGGGGTTTGGGCAAAATATGACCCATTGCCGAATTAAGTCTTTGGCATATTTTCGGTATGAAACGTCGTAATTTGAAACTGAAAATAGGTGCAGAGAGTCAGAATTCGGCTCAAAAATCACGCTCAGGAGTCAAATTTCCGACATTTCGGACATTTAGAAAACTGCAGGGGGGTTTGGGCAAAATATGACCCATCGCTGTGAACAGTAATTGGCATATTTTTGGTATGAAACGTCGTAATTTGAAACTGAAAATAGGCGCAGAGAGTCAGAATTCGGCTCAAAAAACACGCTCAGGAGTCAAATTTCCGACATTTCAGACATTTTGAAAACTGCAGGGGGGTTTGGGCAAAATATGACCCATCGCCGATTTCAGTAATTGGCATATTTTCGGTATGAAACGTCGTAATTTGAAACTGAAAATAGGCGCAGAGAGTCAGAATTCGACTCAAAAATCACGCTCAGGAGTCAAATTTCCGATATTTCAGACATTTTGAAAACTGCAGGGGGGTTTGGGCAAAATATGACCCATCACCGTTTACAGTAATTGGCATATTTTTGGTATAAAACGTCGTAGTTTGAAACTGAAAATAGGTGCAGAGAGTCAGAATACGGCTCAAAAATCACGCTCAGGAGTCAAATTTCCGACATTTCAGACATTTTGAAAACTGCAGGGGGGTTTGGGCAAAACATGACCCATCGCCGTTTACAGTAATTGGCATATTTTCGGTATGAAACGTCGTAATTTGAAACTGAAAATAGGCGCAGAGAGTCAGAATACGGCTCAAAAATCACGCTCAGGAGTCAAATTTCCGACATTTCAAACATTTTGAAAACTGCAGGGGGATTTGGGCAAAATATGACCCATCGCCGTTTACAGTAATTGGCATATTTTTGGTATAAAACGTCATAGTTTGAAACTGAAAATAGGCGCAGAGAGTCAGAATACGGCTCAAAAATCACGCTCAGGAGTCAAATTTTCGATATTTCGGACATTTTGAAAACTGCAGGGGGGTTTGGGCAAAATATGACCCATCGCCGTTTACAGTAATTGGCATATTTTCGGTATGAAACGTCGTAATTTGAAACTGAAAATAGGCGCAGAGAGTCAGAATACGGCTCAAAAATCACGTTCAGGAGTCAAATTTCCGACATTTCAGACATTTTGAAAACTGCAGGGGGATTTGGGCAAAATATGACCCATCGCCGTTTTCAGTAATTGGCATTTTTTCGGTATGAAACGTCGTAATTTGAAACTGAAAATAGGTGCAGAGAGTCAGAATTCGGCTCAAAAATCACGCTCAGGTGTCAAATTTCTGACATTTCAGACATTTTGAAAACTGCAGGGGGGTTTGGGCAAAATATGACCCATCGCCGTTTACAGTAATTGGCATATTTTCGGTATGAAACGTCGTAATTTGAAACTGAAAATAGGCGCAGAGAGTCAGAATACGGCTCAAAAATCACGCTTAGGAGTCAAATTTATGACATTTCAGACATTTTGAAAACTGCAGGGGGGATTTGGGCAAAATATGACCCATCGCCGTTTTCAGTAATTGGCATTTTTTCGGTATGAAACGTCGTAATTTGAAACTGAAAATAGGTGCAGAGAGTCAGAATTCGGCTCAAAAATCACGCTCAGGAGTCAAATTTCCGACATTTCAGACATTTTAAAAACTGCAGGGGGGTTTTGGCAAAATATGACCCATCGCCGTTTACAGTAATTGGCATATTTTCGGTATGAAACGTCGTTATTTGAAACTGAAAATAGGCGCAAAGAGTCAGAATTCGGGTCAAAAATCACGCTCAGGAGTCAAATTTCCGACATTTCGGACATTTTGAAAATTACATGGGGGTTTGGGCAAAATATGACCCATCGCCGTTTTCAGTAATTCCCATATTTTCGGTATGAAACGTCGTAATTTGAAACTGAAAATAGGTGCAGAGAGTCAGAATTCGGCTCAAAAATCACGCTCAGGAGTCAAATTTCCGACATTTCGGACATTTTGAAAACTGCAGGGGGATTTGGGCAAAATATGACCCATCGCCGTTTACAGTAATTGGCATATTTTCGATATGAAACGTCGTAATTTGGAACTGAAAATAGACGCAGAGAGTCAGAATACGACTCAAAAATCACGCTCAGGAGTCAAATTTCCGACATTTCAGACATTTTGAAAACTGCAGGGGGGTTTGGGCAAAATATGACCCATCGCCGCTTTCAGTAATTGGCATATTTTTGGTATGAAACGTCGTAATTTGAAACTGAAAATAGGCGCAGAGAGTCAGAATTCGGCTCAACAATCACGATCAGGAGTCAAATTTCCGACATTTCAGACATTTTGAAATCTGCGGGGGGTTTGGGCAAAATATGACCCATTGCCGAATTAAGTCTTTGGCATATTTTCGGTATGAAACGTCGTAATTTGAAACTGAAAATAGGTGCAGAGAGTAAGAATTCGGCTCAAAACTCACGCTCAGGAGTCAAATTTCCGACATTTCGGACATTTTGAAAACTGCAGGGGGGTTTGGGCAAAATATGACCCATCGCCGTGAACAGTAATTGGCATATTTTTGGTATGAAACTTCGTAATTTGAAACTGAAAATAGGCGCAGAGAGTCAGAATTCGGCTCAAAAAACGCGCTCAGGAGTCAAATTTCCGACATTTCAGACATTTTGAAAACTGCAGGGGGGTTTGGGCAAAATATGACCCATCGCCGTTTTCAGTAATTGGCATATTTTCGGTATGAAACGTCGTAATTTGAAACTGAAAAAAGGTGCAGAGAGTCAGAATTCGGCTCAAAAATCACGCTCAGGAGTCAAATTTCCGACATTTCGGACATTTTGAAAACTGCAGGGGGTTTGGGCAAAATATGACCCATCGCCGTTTACAGTAATTGGCATATTTTCGGTATGAAACGTCGTAATTCGAAACTGAAAATAGGCGCAGACAGTCAGAATTGGGCTCAAAAATCCCGCTCAGGAGGCAAATTTCCGACATTTCAGACATTTTGAAAATTGCAGGGGGTTTGGGGAAAATATGACCCATCGATGTTTACAGTAATTGGTATATTTTCGGTATGAATCGTCGTAATTTGAAACTGAAATAGGCGCAGAGAGTCAGAATTCGGCTCAAAAATCACGCTCAGGAGTCAAATTTCCGACATTTCGGACATTTTGAAAACTGCAGGGGGGTTTGGGCAAAATATGACCCATCGCCGTTTACAGTAATTGGCATATTTTCGGTATGAAACGTCGTAATTTAAAACTGAAAATAGGCGCGAAGAGTCAGAATACGGCACAAAAATCACGCTCGGGAGTCAAATTTCCGACATTTCAGACATTTTGAAAACTGCAGGGGGGTTTGGGCAAAATATGACCCATCGCCGTTTTCAGTAATTGGCATTTTTTCGGTATGAAACGTCGTAATTTGAAACTGAAAATAGGTGCAGAGAGTTAGAATTCGGCTCAAAAATCACGCTCAGGAGTCAAATTTCCGACATTTCAGACATTTTGAAAACTGCAGGGGGGTTTGGGCAAATTATGACCCATCGCCGTTTACAGTAATTGGCATATTTTCGGTATGAAACGTCGTAATTTGAAACTGAAAATAGGTGCAGAGAGTTAGAATTCGGCTCAAAAATTACGCTCAGGTGTCAAATTTCCGACATTTCAGACATTTTGAAAACTGCAGAGGGGTTTGGGCAAAATATTACACATCTCCGTTTTCAGTAATTGGCATATTTTCGGTATGAAACGTCGTAATTTAAAACTGAAAATAAGCGCAGAGAGTCAGAATTAGGCTCAAAAATCACGCTCAGGAGTCAAATTTCCGACATTTCGGACATTTTGAAAACTGCAGGGGGGTTTGGGCAAAATATGACCCATCGCCGTTTTCAGTAATTGGCATATTTTCGGTATGAAAGGTCGTAATTTGAAACTGAAAATAGGTGCAGAGAGTCAGAATTCGGCTCAAAAATCACGCTCAGGAGTCAAATTTCCGACATTTCAGACATTTTGAAAATTGCAGGGGGGTTTGGGCAAAATATGACCCATCGCCGTTTACAGTAATTGACATATTTTCGGTATGAAAATTCGTAATTTGAAACTGAAAATAAGCGCAGAGAGTCAGAATACGGCTCAAATATCACGCTCAGGAGTCCAATTTCCGACATTTCAGACATTTTGAAAACTGCAGGGGGGTTTGGGCAAAATATGACCCATCGCTGTTTACAGTAATTGGTATATTTTCGGTATGAATCGTCGTAATTTGAAACTGAAAATAGGCGCAGAGAGTCAGAATTCGGCTCAAAAATCACGCTCAGGAGTCAAATTTCCGACATTTCGGACATTTTGAAAACTGCAGGGGGGTTTGGGCAAAATATGACCCATCGCTGTTTACAGTAATTGGTATATTTTCGGTATGAATCGTCGTAATTTGAAACTGAAAATAGGCGCAGAGAGTCAGAATTCGGCTCAAAAATCACGCTCAGGAGTCAAATTTCCGACATTTCGGACATTTTGAAAACTGCAGGGGGGTTTGGGCAAAATATGACCCATCGCCGTTTACAGTAATTGGCATATTTTCGGTATGAAACGTCGTAATTTAAAACTGAAAATAGGTGCAGAGATTTAGAATTCGACTCAAAAATCACGCTCAGGAGTAAAATATCCGACATTTCAGACATTTTGAAAACTGCAGGGGGGTTTGGGCAAAATATGACCCATCGCTGTTTACAGTAATTGGCATATTTTCGGTATGAAACGTCGTAATTTGGAACTGAAAATAGGCGCAGAGATTCAAAATACGATTTAAAAAATCACGCTCAGGAGTCAAATTTCCGACATTTCAGACATTTTGAAAACTGCAGGGGGGTTTGGGCAAAATATGACCCATCGCCGTTTTCAGTAATTGGCATATTTTCGGTATGAAACGTCGTAATTTTAAACTGAAAATAGGCGCAGAGAGTCAGAATTCGGCTCAAAAATCACGATCAGGAGTCAAATTTCCGACATTTCAGACATTTTGAAAACTGCAGGGGGGTTTTGGCAAAATATGACCAATTGCCGTTTTCAGTCATTGGCATATTTTCGGTATGAAACGTCGTGATTTGAAACTGAAAATAAGTGCAGAGAGTCAGAATTCGGCTCAAAAATCACGCTCAGGAGTCAAATTTCTGACATTTCGGACATTTTTAAAACTGCACGGGGGTTTGGGCAAAATATGACCCATCGCCGTTTACAGTAATTGGCATATTTTCGGTATGAAACGTCGTAATTGGAAACTGAAAATAGGCGCAGAGAGTCAGAATTCGGCTCAAAAATCACGCTCAGGAGTCAAATTTCCGACATTTCAGACATTTTGAAAACTGCAGGAGGGTTTGGGCAAAATATGACCCATCGCCGTTTTCAGTAATTGGCATATTTTCGGTATGAAACGTCCTATTTTGAAACTGAAAATAGGTGCAGAGAGTCAGAATTCGGCTCAAAAATCACGCTCAGGAGTCAAATTTCCGACATTTCGGACATTTTGAAAACTGCAGGGGGGTTTGGGCAAAATATGACCCATCGCCGTTTACAGTAATTGGCATATTTTCGGTATGAAACGTCGTAATTTGAAACTGAAAATAGGAGCAGAGAGTCAGAATACGGCTCAAAAATCACGCTCAGGAGTCAAATTTCCGACATTTCAGACATTTTGAAAACTGCAGGGGGATTTGGGCAAAATATGACCCATCGCCGTTTTCAGTAATTGGCATATTTTCGGTATGAAACGTCGTAATTTGAAACTGAAAATAGGCGCAGAGAGTCAAAATACGACTCAAAAATCACGCTCAGGAGTCAAATTTCCGACATTTCAGACATTTTGAAAACTGCAGGGGGGTTTGGGCAAAATATGACCCATCGTCGTTTTCAGTAATTGGCATATTTTCGGTATGAAACATCGTAATTTTAAACTGAAAATAGGAGCAGAGAGTCAGAATTCGGCTCAAAAATCACGATCAGGAGTCAAATTTCCGACATTTCAGACATTTTGAAAACTGCAGGGGGGTTTTGGCAAAATATGACCAATTGCCGTTTTCAGTCATTGGCATATTTTCGGTATGAAACGTCGTGATTTGAAACTGAAAATAAGTGCAGAGAGTCAGAATTCGGCTCAAAAATTACGCTCAGGAGTCAAATTTCCGACATTTTGGACATTTTGAAAACTGCAGGGGGGTTTGGGCAAAATATGACCCATCGCCGTTTACAGTAATTAGCATATTTTCGGTATGAAACGTCGTAATTTGAAACTGAAAATAGGAGCAGAGAGTCAGAATACGGCTCAAAAATCACGCTCAGGAGTCAAATTTCCGACATTTCAGACATTTTGAAAACTGCAGGGGGATTTGGGCAAAATATGACCCATCGCCGTTTTCAGTAATTGGCATATATTCGGTATGAAACGTCGTAATTTGAAACTGAAAATAGGTGCAGAGAGTTAGAATTCGGCTCAAAAATCATGCTCAGGAGTCAAATTTCCGACATTTCAGACATTTTGAAAACTGCTGGGGGGTGAGGGCATAATATGACCCATCGCTGTATACAGTAATTTGCATATTTTCGGTATGAAACGTCGTAATTTAAAACTGAAAATAGGTGCAGAAAGTAAGAATTCGGCTTAAAAATCACGCTCAGGAGTCAAATTTTCGACATTTCAGACATTTTGAAAACTGCAGGGGGGTTTGGGCAAAATAAGACCTATCGCCGTTTTCAGTAATTGGCATATTTTCGGTATGAAACTTCGTAATTTGAAACTAAAAATAGGCGCAGAGAGTCAGAATTCGGCTCAAAAATCACGCTCAGGAGTCAAATTTCCGACATTTCAGACATTTTGAAAACTGCAGGAGGGTTTGGGCAAAATATGACCCATCGCCGTTTTCAGTAATTGGCATATTTTCGGTATGAAACGTCCTATTTTGAAACTGAAAATAGGTGCAGAGAGTCAGAATTCGGCTCAAAAATCACGCTCAGGAGTCAAATTTCCGACATTTCGGACATTTTGAAAACTGCAGGGGGGTTTGGGCAAAATATGACCCATCGCCGTTTACAGTAATTGGCATATTTTCGGTATGAAACGTCGTAATTTGAAACTGAAAATAGGAGCAGAGAGTCAGAATACGGCTCAAAAATCACGCTCAGGAGTCAAATTTCCGACATTTCAGACATTTTGAAAACTGCAGGGGGATTTGGGCAAAATATGACCCATCGCCGTTTTCAGTAATTGGCATATTTTCGGTATGAAACGTCGTAATTTGAAACTGAAAATAGGCGCAGAGAGTCAAAATACGACTCAAAAATCACGCTCAGGAGTCAAATTTCCGACATTTCAGACATTTTGAAAACTGCAGGGGGGTTTGGGCAAAATATGACCCAACGTCGTTTTCAGTAATTGGCATATTTTCGGTATGAAACGTCGTAATTTTAAACTGAAAATAGGAGCAGAGAGTCAGAATTCGGCTCAAAAATCACGATCAGGAGTCAAATTTCCGACATTTCAGACATTTTGAAAACTGCAGGGGGGTTTTGGCAAAATATGACCAATTGCCGTTTTCAGTCATTGGCATATTTTCGGTATGAAACGTCGTGATTTGAAACTGAAAATAAGTGCAGAGAGTCAGAATTCGGCTCAAAAATTACGCTCAGGAGTCAAATTTCCGACATTTTGGACATTTTGAAAACTGCAGGGGGGTTTGGGCAAAATATGACCCATCGCCGTTTACAGTAATTAGCATATTTTCGGTATGAAACGTCGTAATTTGAAACTGAAAATAGGAGCAGAGAGTCAGAATACGGCTCAAAAATCACGCTCAGGAGTCAAATTTCCGACATTTCAGACATTTTGAAAACTGCAGGGGGATTTGGGCAAAATATGACCCATCGCCGTTTTCAGTAATTGGCATATATTCGGTATGAAACGTCGTAATTTGAAACTGAAAATAGGTGCAGAGAGTTAGAATTCGGCTCAAAAATCATGCTCAGGAGTCAAATTTCCGACATTTCAGACATTTTGAAAACTGCTGGGGGGTGAGGGCATAATATGACCCATCGCTGTATACAGTAATTTGCATATTTTCGGTATGAAACGTCGTAATTTAAAACTGAAAATAGGTGCAGAAAGTAAGAATTCGGCTTAAAAATCACGCTCAGGAGTCAAATTTTCGACATTTCAGACATTTTGAAAACTGCAGGGGGGTTTGGGCAAAATAGGACCTATCGCCGTTTTCAGTAATTGGCATATTTTCGGTATGAAACTTCGTAATTTGAAACTAAAAATAGGCGCAGAGAGTCAGAATACGGCTCAAAAATCACGCTCAGAAGTCAAATTTCCGACATTTCGGACATTTTGAAAACTGCAGGGGGATTTGGGCACAATATGACCCATCGCCGTTTACAGTAATTGGCATATTTTCGGTATGAAACTTCGTAATTTGGAACTCAAAATAGGCGCAGAGAGTCAGAATACGACTCAAAAATCACGCTCAGGAGTCAAATTTACGACATTTCAGAAATTTTGAAAACTGCAGGGGGGTTTGGGCAAAATATGACCCATCGCCGTTTTCAGTAATTGGCATATTTTCGGTATGAAACGTCGTGATTTGAAACTGAAAATAGGTCCAGAGAGTCAGAATTCGGCTCAAAAATCATGCTCAGGAGTCAAATTTCTGACATTTCGGACATTTTTAAAACTGCACGGGGGTTTGGGCAAAATATGACCCATCGCCGTTTACAGTAATTGGCATATTTTCGGTATGAATCGTCGTAATTTGAAACTGAAAATAGGAGCAGAGAGTCAGAATACGGCTCAAAAATCACGCTCAGGAGTCAAATTTCCGACATTTCAGACATTTTGAAAACTGCAGGGGGATTTGGGCAAAATATGACCCATCGCCGTTTTCAGTAATTGGCATATTTTCGGTATGAAACGTCGTAATTTGAAACTGAAAATAGGCGCAGAGAGTCAAAATACGACTCAAAAATCACGCTCAGGAGTCAAATTTCCGACATTTCGGACATTTTGAAAACTGCAGGGGGATTTGGGCACAATATGACCCATCGCCGTTTACAGTAATTGGCATATTTTCGGTATGAAACGTCGTAATTTGGAACTGAAAATAGGCGCAGAGAGTCAAAATACGACTCAAAAATCACGCTCAGGAGTCAAATTTCCGACATTTCAGACATTTTGAAAACTGCAGGGGGGTTTGGGCAAAATATGACCCATCGCCGTTTTCAGTAATTGGCATATTTTCGGTATGAAACGTCGTATTTTGAAACTGAAAATAGGTGCAGAGAGTCAGAATTCGGCTCAAAAATCACGCTCAGGAATCAAATATCTGACATTTCGGACATTTTGAAAACTGCAGGGGGGTTTGGGCAAAATATGACCCATCCCCGTTTACAGTAATTGGCATATTTTCGGTATGAAACGTCGTAATTTGAAACTGAAAATAGGCGCAGAGAGTCAGAATACGGCTCAAAAATCACGCTCAGGAGTCAAATTTCCGACATTTCAGACATTTTGAAAACTGCAGGGGGGTTTGGGCAAAATATGACCCATCGCCGTTTTCAGTAATTGGCATATTTTCGGTAAGAAACGTCGTATTATGAAACTGAAAATAGGTGCAGAGAGTCAGAATTTGGCTCAAAAATCACGCTCAGAAGTCAAATTTCCGACATTTCGGACATTTTGAAAACTGCAGGGGGATTTGGGCACAATATGACCCATCGCCGTTTACAGTAATCGGCATATTTTCGGTATGAAACGTCGTAATTTGGAACTGAAAATAGGCGCAGAGAGTCAGAATTCGGCTCAAAAATCACGATCAGGAGTCAAATTTCGGACATTTTGAAAACTGCGGGGGGTTTGGGCAAAATATGACCCATTGCCGAATTAAGTCTTTGGCATATTTTCGGTATGAAACGTCGTAATTTGAAACTGAAAATAGGTGCAGAGAGTCAGAATTCGGCTCAAAAATCACGCTCAGGAGTCAAATTTCCGACATTTCGGACATTTAGAAAACTGCAGGGGGGTTTGGGCAAAATATGACCCATCGCTGTGAACAGTAATTGGCATATTTTTGGTATGAAACGTCGTAATTTGAAACTGAAAATAGGCGCAGAGAGTCAGAATTCGGCTCAAAAAACACGCTCAGGAGTCAAATTTCCGACATTTCAGACATTTTGAAAACTGCAGGGGGGTTTGGGCAAAATATGACCCATCGCCGATTTCAGTAATTGGCATATTTTCGGTATGAAACGTCGTAATTTGAAACTGAAAATAGGCGCAGAGAGTCAGAATTCGACTCAAAAATCACGCTCAGGAGTCAAATTTCCGATATTTCAGACATTTTGAAAACTGCAGGGGGGTTTGGGCAAAATATGACCCATCACCGTTTACAGTAATTGGCATATTTTTGGTATAAAACGTCGTAGTTTGAAACTGAAAATAGGTGCAGAGAGTCATAATACGGCTCAAAAATCACGCTCAGGAGTCAAATTTCCGACATTTCAGACATTTTGAAAACTGCAGGGGGGTTTGGGCAAAACATGACCCATCGCCGTTTACAGTAATTGGCATATTTTCGGTATGAAACGTCGTAATTTGAAACTGAAAATAGGCGCAGAGAGTCAGAATACGGCTCAAAAATCACGCTCAGGAGTCAAATTTCCGACATTTCAAACATTTTGAAAACTGCAGGGGGATTTGGGCAAAATATGACCCATCGCCGTTTACAGTAATTGGCATATTTTTGGTATAAAACGTCATAGTTTGAAACTGAAAATAGGCGCAGAGAGTCAGAATACGGCTCAAAAATCACGCTCAGGAGTCAAATTTTCGATATTTCGGACATTTTGAAAACTGCAGGGGGGTTTGGGCAAAATATGACCCATCGCCGTTTACAGTAATTGGCATATTTTCGGTATGAAACGTCGTAATTTGAAACTGAAAATAGGCGCAGAGAGTCAGAATACGGCTCAAAAATCACGTTCAGGAGTCAAATTTCCGACATTTCAGACATTTTGAAAACTGCAGGGGGATTTGGGCAAAATATGACCCATCGCCGTTTTCAGTAATTGGCATTTTTTCGGTATGAAACGTCGTAATTTGAAACTGAAAATAGGTGCAGAGAGTCAGAATTCGGCTCAAAAATCACGCTCAGGTGTCAAATTTCTGACATTTCAGACATTTTGAAAACTGCAGGGGGGTTTGGGCAAAATATGACCCATCGCCGTTTACAGTAATTGGCATATTTTCGGTATGAAACGTCGTAATTTGAAACTGAAAATAGGCGCAGAGAGTCAGAATACGGCTCAAAAATCACGCTTAGGAGTCAAATTTATGACATTTCAGACATTTTGAAAACTGCAGGGGGGATTTGGGCAAAATATGACCCATCGCCGTTTTCAGTAATTGGCATTTTTTCGGTATGAAACGTCGTAATTTGAAACTGAAAATAGGTGCAGAGAGTCAGAATTCGGCTCAAAAATCACGCTCAGGAGTCAAATTTCCGACATTTCAGACATTTTAAAAACTGCAGGGGGGTTTTGGCAAAATATGACCCATCGCCGTTTACAGTAATTGGCATATTTTCGGTATGAAACGTCGTTATTTGAAACTGAAAATAGGCGCAAAGAGTCAGAATTCGGGTCAAAAATCACGCTCAGGAGTCAAATTTCCGACATTTCGGACATTTTGAAAATTACATGGGGGTTTGGGCAAAATATGACCCATCGCCGTTTTCAGTAATTCCCATATTTTCGGTATGAAACGTCGTAATTTGAAACTGAAAATAGGTGCAGAGAGTCAGAATTCGGCTCAAAAATCACGCTCAGGAGTCAAATTTCCGACATTTCGGACATTTTGAAAACTGCAGGGGGATTTGGGCAAAATATGACCCATCGCCGTTTACAGTAATTGGCATATTTTCGATATGAAACGTCGTAATTTGGAACTGAAAATAGACGCAGAGAGTCAGAATACGACTCAAAAATCACGCTCAGGAGTCAAATTTCCGACATTTCAGACATTTTGAAAACTGCAGGGGGGTTTGGGCAAAATATGACCCATCGCCGCTTTCAGTAATTGGCATATTTTTGGTATGAAACGTCGTAATTTGAAACTGAAAATAGGCGCAGAGAGTCAGAATTCGGCTCAACAATCACGATCAGGAGTCAAATTTCCGACATTTCAGACATTTTGAAATCTGCGGGGGGTTTGGGCAAAATATGACCCATTGCCGAATTAAGTCTTTGGCATATTTTCGGTATGAAACGTCGTAATTTGAAACTGAAAATAGGTGCAGAGAGTAAGAATTCGGCTCAAAACTCACGCTCAGGAGTCAAATTTCCGACATTTCGGACATTTTGAAAACTGCAGGGGGGTTTGGGCAAAATATGACCCATCGCCGTGAACAGTAATTGGCATATTTTTGGTATGAAACTTCGTAATTTGAAACTGAAAATAGGCGCAGAGAGTCAGAATTCGGCTCAAAAAACGCGCTCAGGAGTCAAATTTCCGACATTTCAGACATTTTGAAAACTGCAGGGGGGTTTGGGCAAAATATGACCCATCGCCGTTTTCAGTAATTGGCATATTTTCGGTATGAAACGTCGTAATTTGAAACTGAAAAAAGGTGCAGAGAGTCAGAATTCGGCTCAAAAATCACGCTCAGGAGTCAAATTTCCGACATTTCGGACATTTTGAAAACTGCAGGGGGTTTGGGCAAAATATGACCCATCGCCGTTTACAGTAATTGGCATATTTTCGGTATGAAACGTCGTAATTTGAAACTGAAAATAGGCGCAGAGTCAGAATACGGCTCAAAAAACACGCTCAGGATTCAAATTTCCGACTTTTCAGACATTTTGAAAACTGCAGGGGGTTTCGGCAAAATATGACCC
Source organism: Procambarus clarkii (assembly GCF_040958095.1). Lineage (NCBI taxonomy): Eukaryota > Metazoa > Arthropoda > Malacostraca > Decapoda > Cambaridae > Procambarus > Procambarus clarkii. The sequence goes on from NC_091238.1 coordinate 20,514,481, forward strand.
ATCGCTGTTTTCAGTAATTTGCATATTTTCGCTATGAAATGTCGTAATTTGAAACTGAAAATAGGTGCAGAGAGTCAGAATTCGGCTCAAAAATCACGCTCAGGAGTCAAATTTCCGATATTTCAGACATTTCGAAAATTGCAGGGGGGTTTTGTCAAAATATGACCCATTGAGATTTACAGTAATTGGCATATTTTCGGTATGAAACGTCGTAATTTGAAACCGAAATCAGGCCCAGAGAGTCAGAATACGGTTCAAAAATCACCCTCAGGAGTCAAATTTCCGACATTTCAGACATTTCGAAAACTGCATTGGGTTTGGGCAAAATATGACCCAACGCCGTTTACAGTAATTGGTATATTTTCGGTATGAAACGTCGTAATTTGAAACTGAAAAAAGGCGCAGAGAGTCAGAATTCGGCTCAAAAATCACGCTCAGGAGTCAAATTTCGGACATTTCGGACATTTTGAAAACTGCAGGGGGGTTTAGGCAAAATATGACCCATCGCCGTTTACAGTAATTGGCATATTTTCGGTATGAAACGTCGTAATTTGGAACTGAAAATAGGCGCAGAGAGTCAAAATACGACTCAAAAATCACGCTCAGGAGTCAAATTTCCGACATTTCAGACATTTTGAAAACTGCAGGGGGGTTTGGGCAAAATATGACCCATCGCCGTTTTCAGTAATTGGCATATTTTCGGTATGAAACGTCGTAATTTGAAACTGAAAATAGGCGCAGAGAGTCAGAATTCGGCTCAAAAATCACGATCAGGAGTCAAATTTCCGACATTTCAGACATTTTGAAAACTGCAGGGGGGTTTGGGCAAAATATGACCCATCGCGGTTTTTCAGTAATTGGCATATTTTCGGTATGAAACGTCGTATTTTGAAACAGAAAATAGGTGCAGAGAGTCAGAATTCGGGTCAAAAATCACGCTCAGGAGTCAAATTTCCGACATTTCAGACATTTTGAAAACTGCAGGGGGGTTTGGGCAAAATATGACCCATCGCCGTTTACAGTAATTGGCATATTTTCGGTATGAAACGTCGTAATTTGAAACTGAAAATAGGCGCAGAGAGTCAGAATACGGTTCAAAAATCACGCTCAGGAGTCAAATTTCTGACATTTCAGACATTTTGAAAACTGCAGGGGGGTTTGTGCAAAATATGACCCTTTGCCGTTTTCAGTCATTGGCATATTTTCGGTATGAAACGTCGTAATTTGAAACTGAAAAAAGGTGCAGAGAGTCAGAATTCGGCTTAAAAATCACGCTCAGGAGTCAAATTTCCGACATTTCGGACATTTTGAAAACTGCAGGGGGTTTGGGCAAAATATGACCCATCGCCGTTTACAGTAATTGGCATATTTTCGGTATGAAACGTCGTAATTTGAAACTGAAAATAGGCGCAGAGTCAGAATACGGCTCAAAAAACACGCTCAGGAGTCAAATTTCCGACATTTCGGACATTTTGAAAACTGCAGGGGGGTTTAGGCAAAATATGACCCATCGCCGTTTACAGTAATTGGCATATTTTCGGTATGAAACGTCGTAATTTGGAACTGAAAATAGGCGCAGAGAGTCAGAATACGACTCAAAAATCACGCTCAGGAGTCAAATTTCCGACATTTCAGACATTTTGAAAACTGCAGGGGGGTTTGGGCAAAATATGACCCATCGCCGTTTTCAGTAATTGGCATATTTTCGGTGTGAAACGTTGTAATTTGAAACTGAAAATAGGCGCAGAGAGTCAGAATTCGGCTCAAAAATCACGATCAGGAGTCAAATTTCCGACATTTCAGACATTTTGAAAACTGCAGGGGGGTTTGGGCAAAATATGACCCATGGCGGTTTTCAGTAATTGGCATATTTTCGGTATGAAACGTCGTATTTTGAAACAGAAAATAGGTGCAGAGAGTCAGAATTCGGGTCAAAAATCACGCTCAGGAGTCAAATTTCTGACATTTCGGACATTTTGAAAACTGCAGGGGGGTTTGGGCCAAATATGACCCATCGCCGTTTACAGTAATTGGCATATTTTCGGTATGAAACGTCGTAATTTGAAACAGAAAATAGGCGCAGAGAGTCAGAATACGGCTCAAAAATCACGCTTAGGAGTCAAATTTATGACATTTCAGACATTTTGAAAACTGCAGGGGAATTTGGGCAAAATATGACCCATCGCCGTTTTCAGTAATTGGCATTTTTTCGGTATGAAACGTCGTAATTTGAAACTGAAAATAGGTGCATAGAGTCAGAATTCGACTCAAAAATCACGCTCAGGAGTCAAATTTCCGACATTTCAGACATTTTGAAAACTGCAGGGGGGTTTGGGCAAAATATGACCCATCGCCGTTTACAGTAATTGGCATATTTTCGGTATGAAACGTCGTTATTTGAAACTGAAAATAGGCGCAAAGAGTCAGAATTCGGCTCAAAAATCACGCTCAGGAGTCAAATTTCCGACATTTCGGACATTTTGAAAATTACATGGGGGTTTGGGCAAAATATGACCCATCGCCGTTTTCAGTAATTCGCATATTTTCGGTATGAAACGTCGTAATTTGAAACTGAAAATAGGTGCAGAGAGTCAGAATTCGGCTCAAAAATCACGCTCAGGAGTCAAATTTCCGACATTTCGGACATTTTGAAAACTGCAGGGGGATTTGGGCAAAATATGACCCATCGCCGTTTACAGTAATTGGCATATTTTCGGTATGAAACGTCGTAATTTGGAACTGAAAATAGGCGCAGAGAGTCAGAATACGACTCAAAAATCACGCTCAGGAGTCAAATTTCCGACATTTCAGACATTTTGAAAACTGCAGGGGGGTTTGGGCAAAATATGACCCATCGCCGTTTACAGTAATTGGCATATTTTTGGTATGAAACTTCGTAATTTGAAACTGAAAATAGGCGCAGAGAATCAGAATTCGGCTCAAAAATCACGATCAGGAGTCAAATTTCCGACATTTCAGACATTTTGAAAACTGCGGGGGGTTTGGGCAAAATATGACCCATTGCCGTTTTAAGTCTTTGGCATATTTTCGGTATGAAACGTCGTAATTTGAAACTGAAAATAGGTGCAGAGAGTCAGAATTCGGCTCAAAAATTACGCTCAGGAGTCAAATTTCCGACATTTCGGACATGTTGAAAACTGCAGGGGGGTTTGGGCAAAATATGACCCATCGCCGTGAACAGTAATTGGCATATTTTTGGTATGAAACGTCGTAATTTGAAACTGAAAATAGGTGCAGAGAGTCAGAATTCGGCTCAAAAAACATGCTCAGGAGTCAAATTTTCGACATTTCAGACATTTTTAAAACTGCAGGGGGGTTTGGGCAAAATATGACCCATCGCCGTTTTCAGTAATTGGCATATTTTCGGTATGAAACGTCGTAATTTGAAACTGAAAATAGGCGCAGAGAGTCAGAATTCGACTAAAAAATCATGCTCAGGAGTCAAATTTCCGACATTTCAGACATTTTGAAAACTGCAGGGGGATTTGGGCAAAATATGACCCATCGCCGTTTACAGTAATTGGCATATTTTTGGTATAAAACGTCGTAGTTTGAAACTGAAAATAGGCGCAGAGAGTCAGAATACGGCTCAAAAATCACACTCAGGAGTCAAATTTCCGACATTTCGGACATTTTGAAAACTGCAGGGGGGTTTGGGCAAAATATGACCCCATCGCAGTTTACAGTAATTGGCATATTTTCGGTATGAAACGTCGTAATTTGAAACTGAAAATAGGCGCAGAGAGTCAGAATACGGCTCAAAAATCACGCTTAGGAGTCAAATTTCCGACATTTCAGACATTTTGAAAACTGCAGGGGGATTTGGGCAAAATATGACCCATCGCCGTTTTCAGTAATTGGCATTTTTTCGTTATGAAACGTCGTAATTTGAAACTGAAAATAGGTGCAGAGAGTCAGAATTCGGCTCTGAAATCACGCTCAGGTGTCAAATTTCCGACATTTCGGACATTTTGAAAACTGCAGGGGGGTTTGGGCAAAATATGACCCCATCGCCGTTTACAGTAATTGGCATATTTTCGGTATGAAACGTCGTATTTTGAAACTGAAAATAGGCGCAGAGAGTCAGAATACGGCTCAAAAATCACGCTTAGGAGTCAAATTTCCGACATTTCAGACATTTTGAAAACTGCAGGGGGATTTGGGCAAAATATGACCCATCGCCGTTTTCAGTAATTGGCATTTTTTCGTTATGAAACGTCGTAATTTGAAACTGAAAATAGGTGCAGAGAGTCAGAATTCGGCTCTGAAATCACGCTCAGGAGTCAAATTTCCGACATTTCGGACATTTTGAAAACTGCAGGGGGTTTGGGCAAAATATGACCCATCGCCGTTTACAGTAATTGGCATATTTTCGGTATGAAACGTCGTAATTTGAAACTGAAAATAGGCGCAGAGTCAGAATACGGCTCAAAAAACACGCTCAGGAGTCAAATTTCCGACATTTCAGACATTTTGAAAACTGCAGGGGGGTTTGGGCAAAATATGACCCATCGCCGTTTTCAGTAATTTGCATATTTTCGCTATGAAATGTCGTAATTTGAAACTGAAAATAGGCGCAGAGAGTCAGAATTCGGCTAAAAAATCACGCTCAGGAGTCAAATTTCCGACATTTCAGACATTTCGAAAATTGCAAGGGGGTTTTGGCAAAATATGACCCATTGAGGTTTACAGTAATTGGCATATTTTCGGTATGAAGCGTCGTAATTTGAAACTGAAAATAGGTGCAGAGAGTCAGAATTCGGCTCAAAAATCCCGCTCAGGAGTCAAATTTCCGACATTTCAGACATTTTAAAAATTGCAGGGGGGTTTGGGCAAAATATGACCCATCGCCGTTTTCAGTCATTGGCATATTTTCGGTATGAAACGTCGTAATTTGAAACTGAAAATAGGTGCAGAGAGTCAGAATTCGGCTCAAAAATCATGCTCAGGAGTCAAATTTCCGACATTTCGGACATTTTGAAAACTGCAGGGGGGTTTGGGCAAAATATGACCCATCGCCGTGAACAGTAATTGGCATATTTTTGGTATGAAATGTCGTAATTTGAAACTGCAAATAGGCGCAGAGTGTCAGAATACGGCTCAAAAATCACGATTAGGAGTCAAATTTCCGACATTTCAGACATTTTGAAAACTGCAGGGGGATTTGGGCAAAATATGACCCATCGCCGTTTACAGTAATTGGCATATTTTCGGTATGAAACGTCGTTATTTGAAACTGAAAATAGGCGCAAAGAGTCAGAATTCGGCTCAAAAATCACGCTCAGGAGTCAAATTTCCGACATTTCGGACATTTTGAAAATTACATGGGGGTTTGGGCAAAATATGACCCATCGCCGTGAACAGTAATTGGCATATTTTTGGTATGAAATGTCGTAATTTGTAACTGCAAATAGGCGCAGAGTGTCAGAATACGGCTCAAAAATCACGATTAGGAGTCAAATTTCCGACATTTCAGACATTTTGAAAACTGCAGGGGGATTTGGGCAAAATATGACCCATCGCCGTTTACAGTAATTGGCATATTTTCGGTATGAAACGTCGTTATTTGAAACTGAAAATAGGCGCAAAGAGTCAGAATTCGGCTCAAAAATCACGCTCAGGAGTCAAATTTCCGACATTTCGGACATTTTGAAAATTACATGGGGGTTTGGGCAAAATATGACCCATCGCCGTTTTCAGTAATTCGCATATTTTCGGTATCAAACGTCGTAATTTGAAACTGAAAAAAGGTGCAGAGAGTCAGAATTCGGCTCAAAAATCACGCTCAGGAGTCAAATTTCCGACATTTCGGACATTTTGAAAACTGCAGGGGGATTTGGGCAAAATATGACCCATCGCCGTTTACAGTAATTGGCATATTTTCGGTATGAAACGTCGTTATTTGAAACTGAAAATAGGCGCAAAGAGTCAGAATTCGGCTCAAAAATCACGCTCAGGAGTCAAATTTCCGACATTTCGGACATTTTGAAAATTACATGGGGGTTTGGGCAAAATATGACCCATCGCCGTTTTCAGTAATTCGCATATTTTCGGTATGAAACGTCGTAATTTGAAACTGAAAATAGGTGCAGAGAGTCAGAATTCGGCTCAAAAATCACGCTCAGGAGTCAAATTTCCGACATTTCGGACATTTTGAAAACTGCAGGGGGATTTGGGCAAAATATGACCCATCGCCGTTTACAGTAATTGGCATATTTTCGGTATGAAACGTCGTAATTTGGAACTGAAAATAGGCGCAGAGAGTCAGAATACGACTCAAAAATCACGCTCAGGAGTCAAATTTCCGACATTTCAGACATTTTGAAAACTGCAGGGGGGTTTGGGCAAAATATGACCCATCGCCGTTTACAGTAATTGGCATATTTTTGGTATGAAACTTCGTAATTTGAAACTGAAAATAGGCGCAGAGAATCAGAATTCGGCTCAAAAATCACGATCAGGAGTCAAATTTCCGACATTTCAGACATTTTGAAAACTGCGGGGGGTTTGGGCAAAATATGACCCATTGCCGTTTTAAGTCTTTGGCATATTTTCGGTATGAAACGTCGTAATTTGAAACTGAAAATAGGTGCAGAGAGTCAGAATTCGGCTCAAAAATCACGCTCAGGAGTCAAATTTCCGACATTTCGGACATGTTGAAAACTGCAGGGGGATTTGGGCAAAATATGACCCATCGCCGTGAACAGTAATTGCCATATTTTTGGTATGAAACGTCGTAATTTGAAACTGAAAATAGGTGCAGAGAGTCAGAATTCGGCTCAAAAAACATGCTCAGGAGTCAAATTTTCGACATTTCAGACATTTTGAAAACTGCAGGGGGGTTTGGGCAAAATATGACCCATCGCCGTTTTCAGTAATTGGCATATTTTCGGTATGAAACGTCGTAATTTGAAACTGAAAATAGGCGCAGAGAGTCAGAATTCGACTCAAAAATCATGCTCAGGAGTCAAATTTACGACATTTCAGACATTTTGAAAACTGCAGGGGGATTTGGGCAAAATATGACCCATCGCCGTTTACAGTAATTGGCATATTTTTGGTATAAAACGTCGTAGTTTGAAACTGAAAATAGGCGCAGAGAGTCAGAATACGGCTCAAAAATCACACTCAGGAGTCAAATTTCCGACATTTCGGACATTTTGAAAACAGCAGGGGGGATTGGGCAAAATATGACCCCATCGCAGTTTACAGTAATTGGCATATTTTCGGTATGAAACGTCGTAATTTGAAACTGAAAATAGGCGCAGAGAGTCAGAATACGGCTCAAAAATCACGCTTAGGAGTCAAATTTCCGACATTTCAGACATTTTGAAAACTGCAGGGGGATTTGGGCAAAATATGACCCATCGCCGTTTTCAGTAATTGGCATTTTTTCGTTATGAAACTTCGTAATTTGAAACTGAAAATAGGTGCAGAGAGTCAGAATTCGGCTCTGAAATCACGCTCAGGTGTCAAATTTCCGACATTTCGGACATTTTGAAAACTGCAGGGGGGTTTGGGCAAAATATGACCCCATCGCCGTTTACAGTAATTGGCATATTTTCGGTATGAAACGTCGTATTTTGAAACTGAAAATAGGCGCAGAGAGTCAGAATACGGCTCAAAAATCACGCTTAGGAGTCAAATTTCCGACATTTCAGACATTTTGAAAACTGCAGGGGGATTTGGGCAAAATATGACCCATCGCCGTTTTCAGTAATTGGCATTTTTTCGTTATGAAACGTCGTAATTTGAAACTGAAAATAGGTGCAGAGAGTCAGAATTCGGCTCTGAAATCACGCTCAGGAGTCAAATTTCCGACATTTCGGACATTTTGAAAACTGCAGGGGGTTTGGGCAAAATATGACCCATCGCCGTTTACAGTAATTGGCATATTTTCGGTATGAAACGTCGTAATTTGAAACTGAAAATAGGCGCAGAGTCAGAATACGGCTCAAAAAACACGCTCAGGAGTCAAATTTCCGACATTTCAGACATTTTGAAAACTGCAGGGGGGTTTGGGCAAAATATGACCCATCGCCGTTTTCAGTAATTTGCATATTTTCGCTATGAAATGTCGTAATTTGAAACTGAAAATAGGCGCAGAGAGTCAGAATTCGGCTAAAAAATCACGCTCAGGAGTCAAATTTCCGACATTTCAGACATTTCGAAAATTGCAAGGGGGTTTTGGCAAAATATGACCCATTGAGGTTTACAGTAATTGGCATATTTTCGGTATGAAACGTCGTAATTTGAAACTGAAAATAGGCGCAGAGTGTCAGAATACGGCTCAAAAATCACGATTAGGAGTCAAATGTCCGACATTTCAGACATTTTGAAAACTGCAGGGGGATTTGGGCAAAATATGACCCATCGCCGTTTACAGTAATTGGCATATTTTTGGTATGAAACGTCGTTATTTGAAACTGAAAATAGGCGCAAAGAGTCAGAATTCGGCTCAAAAATCACGCTCAGGAGTCAAATTTCCGACATTTCGGACATTTTGAAAATTACATGGGGGTTTGGGCAAAATATGACCCATCGCCGTTTTCAGTAATTCGCATATTTTCGGTATCAAACGTCGTAATTTGAAACTGAAAAAAGGTGTAGAGAGTCAGAATTCGGCTCAAAAATCACGCTCAGGAGTCAAATTTCCGACATTTCGGACATTTTGAAAACTGCAGGGGGATTTGGGCAAAATATGACCCATCGCCGTTTACAGTAATGGGCATATTTTCGGTATGAAACGTCGTAATTTGGAACTGAAAATAGGCGCAGAGAGTCAGAATACGACTCAAAAATCACGCTCAGGAGTCAAATTTCCGACATTTCAGACATTTTGAAAACTGCAGGGGGGGTTTGGGCAAAATATGACCCATCGCCGTTTTTAGTAATTGGCATATTTTCGGTATGAAACGTCGTAATTTGAAACTGAAAATAGGCGCAGAGAGTCAGCATTCGGCTCAAAAATCACGATCAGGAGTCAAATTTCCGACATTTCAGACATTTTGAAAACTGCAGGGGGGTTTGGGCAAAATATGACCCATCGCCGTTTTCAGTAATTGGCATATTTTAGGTATGAAACGTCGTAATTTGAAACTGAAAATAGGTGCAGAGAGTCAGAATTCGGGTCAAAAATCACGCTCAGGAGTCAAATTTCTGACATTTTGGATATTTTGAAAACTGCAGGGGGGTTTGGGCAAAATATGACCCATCGCCGTTTACAGTAATTGGCATATTTTCGGTATGAAACGTCGTAATTTGAAACTGAAAATAGGCGCAGAGAGTCAGAATACGGCTCAAAAATCACGCTTAGGAGTCAAATTTATGACATTTCAGAGATTTTGAAAACTGCAGGGGGATTTGGGCAAAATATGACCCCTCGCAGTTTTCAGTAAGTGACATTTTTTCGGTATGAAACGTCGTAATTTGAAACTGAAAATAGGTGCAGAGAGTCAGAATTCGGCTCAAAAATCACGCTCAGGAGTCAAATTTCCGACATTTCAGACATTTTGAAAACTGCAGGGGGGTTTGGGCAAAATATGACCCATCGCCGTTTTCAGTAATTCGCATATTTTCGGTATGAAACGTCGTAATTTGAAACTGAAAATAGGTGCAGAGAGTCAGAATTCGGCTCAAAAATCACGCTCAGGAGTCAAATTTCCGACATTTCGGACATTTTGAAAATTGCAGGGGGGTTTAGGCAAAATATGACCCATCGCCGTTTACAGTAATTGGCATATTTTCGGTATGAAACATCGTAATTTGAAACTGAAAATAGGCGGAGAGAGTCAGAATACGGCTAAAAAATCACGCTCAGGAGTCAAATTTCCGACATTTCAGACATTTTGAAAATTGCAGGGGGGTTTGGGCAAAATATGACCCATCGCCGTTTTCAGTAATTGGCATATTTTCGGTATGAAACATCGTAATTTGAAACTGAAAATAGGTGCAGAGAGTCAGAATTCGGCTCAAAAATCACGCTCAGGAGTCAAATTTCCGACATTTCGGACATTTTGAAAACTGCAGGTGGGTTTGGGAAAAATATGACCCATCGCCGTTTACAGTAATTGGCATATTTTCGGTATGAAACTTCGTAAATTGGAACTGAAAATAGGCGCAGAGAGTCAGAATACAACTCAAAAATCACGCTCAGGAGACAATTTCCGACATTTCAGTTATTTTGAAAACTGCAGGGGGGTTTGGGCAAAATATGACCCATCGCCGTTTTCAGTAATTGGCATTTTTTCGGTATGAAACGTCGTAATTTGAAACTGAAAATAGGTGCAGAGAGTCAGAATTCGGCTCAAAAATCACGCTCAGGAGTCAAATTTCCGACATTTCAGACATTTTAAAAACTGCAGGGGGGTTTGGGCAAAATATGACCCATCGCCGTTTTCAGTCATTGGCATATTTTCGGTATGAAACGTCGTAATTTGAAACTGAAAATAGGTGCAGAGAGTCAGAATTCGGCTCAAAAATCATGCTCAGGAGTCAAATTTCCGACATTTCGGACATTTTGAAAACTGCAGGGGGGTTTGGGCAAAATATGACCCATCGCCGTGAAGAGTAATTGGCATATTTTTGGTATGAAATGTCGTAATTTGAAACTGCAAATAGGCGCAGAGTGTCAGTATACGGCTCAAAAATCACGATTAGGAGTCAAATTTCCGACATTTCAGACATTTTGAAAACTGCAGGGGGATTTGGGCAAAATATGACCCATCGCCGTTTACAGTAATTGGCATATTTTCGGTATGAAACGTCGTTATTTGAAACTGAAAATAGGCGCAAAGAGTCAGAATTCGGCTCAAAAATCACGCTCAGGAGTCAAATTTCCGACATTTCGGACATTTTGAAAATTACATGGGGGTTTGGGCAAAATATGACCCATCGCCGTTTTCAGTAATTCGCATATTTTCGGTATCAAACGTCGTAATTTGAAACTGAAAAAAGGTGCAGAGAGTCAGAATTCGGCTCAAAAATCACGCTCAGGAGTCAAATTTCCGACATTTCGGACATTTTGAAAACTGCAGGGGGATTTGGGCAAAATATGACCCATCGCCGTTTACAGTAATTGGCATATTTTCGGTATGAAACGTCGTAATTTGGAACTGAAAATAGGCGCAGAGAGTCAGAATACGACTCAAAAATCACGCTCAGGAGTCAAATTTCCGACATTTCAGACATTTTGAAAACTGCAGGGGGGTTTGGGCAAAATATGACCCATCGCCGTTTTTAGTAATTGGCATATTTTCGGTATGAAACGTCGTAATTTGAAACTGAAAATAGGCGCAGAGAGTCAGAATTCGGCTCAAAAATCCCGATCAGGAGTCAAATTTCCGACATATCAGACATTTTGAAAACTGCAGGGGGGTTTGGCCAAAATATGACCCATCGCCGTTTACAGTAATTGGCATATTTTCGGTATGAAACGTCGTAATTTGGAACTGAAAATAGGCGCAGAGAGTCAGAATACGACTCAAAAATCACGCTCAGGAGTCAAATTTCCGACATTTCAGACATTTTAAAAACTGCAGGGGGGTTTGGGCAAAATATGACCCATCGCCGCTTTCAGTAATTCGCATATTTTCGGTATGAAACGTCGTAATTTGAAACTGAAAATAGGCGCAGAGAGTCAGAATTCGGCTCAAAAATCACGATCAGGAGTCAAATTTCCGACATTTCACACATTTTGAAAACTGCAGGGGGGTTTGGGCAAAATATGACCCATTGCCGTTTTAAGTCATTGGCATATTTTCGGTATGAAACGTCGTAATTTGAAACTGAAAATAGGTGCAGAGAGTCAGAATTCGGCTCAAAAATCACGCTCAGGAGTCAAATTTCCGACATTTCGGACATTTTGAAAACTGCAGAGGGGTTTGGGCAAAATATGACCCATCGCCGTGAACAGTAATTGGCATATTTTTGGTATGAAACGTCGTAATTTGAAACAGAAAATAGGCGCAGAGAGTCAGAATTCGGCTCAAAAAACACGCTCAGGAGTCAAATTTCCGACATTTCAGACATTTTGAAAACTGCAGGGGGGTTTGGGCAAAAGATGACCCTTCGCCATTTACAGTAATTGGCATATTTTCGGTATGAAACTTCGTAATTTGAAACTGAAAATAGGCGCAGAGAGTCAGAATATGGCTCAAAAATCACGCTCAGGAGTCAAATTTCCGACATTTCAGACATTTTGAAAACTGCAGGGGGATTTGGGCAAAATATGACCCATCGCCGTTTTCAGTAATTGGCATTTTTCCGGTATGAAACGTCGTAATTTGAAACTGAAAATAGGTGCAGAGAGTCAGAATTCGGCTCAAAAATCCCGCTCAGGTGTCAAATTTCCGACATTTCAGACATTTTGAAAACTGCAAGGGAGTTTGGGCAAAATATGACCCTTTGCCGTTTTCAGTCATTGGCATATTTTCGGTATGAAACGTCGTAATTTGAAACTGAAAATAGGTGCAGAGAGTCAGAATTCGGCTCAAAATCATGCTCAGGAGTCAAATTTCCGACATTTCGGACATTTTGAAAACTGCAGGGGGTTTGGGCAAAATATGACCCATCGCCGTTTACAGTAATTAGCATATTTTCGGTATGAAACGTCGTAATTTGAAACTGAAAATAGGCGCAGAGTCAGAATACGGCTCAAAAAACACGCTCAGGAGTCAAATTTCCGACATTTCAGACATTTTGAAAACTGTGGGGGGGTTTGGGCAAAATATGACCCATCGCCGTTTTCAGTAATTGGCATATTTTCGGTATGAAACGTCGTATTTTGAAACTGAAAATAGGTGCAGAGAGTCAGAATTCGGCTCAAAAATCATGCTCAGGAGTCAAATTTCTGACATTTCGGACATTTTGAAAACTGCAGCGGGGTTTAGGCAAAATATGACCCATCGCCGTTTACAGTAATTGGCATATTTTCGGTATGAAACGTCGTAATTTGAAACTGAAAATAGGCGCAGAGAGTCTGAATACGGCTCAAAAATCATGCTCAGGAGTCTAATTTCCGTCATTTCAGACATTTTGAAAATTGCAGAGGGGTTTGTGCAAAATATGACCCATCGCCGTTTTCAGTAATTGGCATATTTTCGGTATGAAACGTCGTAATTTGAAACTGAAAATAGGCGCAGAGAGTCAGAATACGGCTCAAAAATCACGGTCAGGAGTCAAATTTCCGACATTTCAACCATTTTGAAAATTACAGGGGGGTTTGGGCAAAATATGACCCATCGCTGTTTACAGTAATTGGCATATTTTCGGTATGAAACGTCGTAATTTGGAACTGAAAATAGGCGCAGAGAGTCAGAATACGAATCAAAAAATCACGCACAGGTGTCAAATTTCCGACATTTCAGACATTTTGAAAACTGCATTGGGGTCTGGGCAAAATATGACCCATCGCCGTTTTCAGTAATTGGCATATTTTTGGTATGAAACGTCGTAATTTGAAACAGAAAATAGGCGCAGAGAGTCAGAATTCGGCTCAAAAATCACGCTCAGGAGTCAAATTTCCGACATTTCAGACATTTTGAAAACTGCAGGGGGATTTGGGCAAAATATGACCCATCGCCGTTTTCAGTAATTGGCATTTTTCCGGTATGAAACGTCGTAATTTGAAACTGAAAATAGGTGCAGAGAGTCAGAATTCGACTCAAAAATCACGCTCAGGTGTCAAATTTCCGACATTTCAGACATTTTGAAAGTTGCTAGGGAGTTTGGGCAAAATATGACCCTTTGCCGTTTTCAGTCATTGGCATATTTTCGGTATGAAACGTCGTAATTTGAAACTGAAAATAGGTGCAGAGAGTCAGAATTCGGCTCAAAAATCAAGCTCAGGAGTCAAATTTCCGACATTTCGGACATTTTGAAAACTGCAGGGGGTTTGGGCAAAATATGACCCATCGCCGTTTACAGTAATTGGCATATTTTCGGTATGAAACGTCGTAATTTGGAACTGAAAATAGGCGCAGAGAGTCAGAATACGACTCAAAAATCACGCTCAGGAGTCAAATTTCCGACATTTCAGACATTTTAAAAACTGCAGGGGGGTTTGGGCAAAATATGACCCATCGCCGCTTTCAGTAATTCGCATATTTTCGGTATGAAACGTCGTAATTTGAAACTGAAAATAGGCGCAGAGAGTCAGAATTCGGCTCAAAAATCACGATCAGGAGTCAAATTTCCGACATTTCACACATTTTGAAAACTGCAGGGGGGTTTGGGCAAAATATGACCCATTGCCGTTTTAAGTCATTGGCATATTTTCGGTATGAAACGTCGTAATTTGAAACTGAAAATAGGTGCAGAGAGTCAGAATTCGGCTCAAAAATCACGCTCAGGAGTCAAATTTCCGACATTTCGGACATTTTGAAAACTGCAGAGGGGTTTGGGCAAAATATGACCCATCGCCGTGAACAGTAATTGGCATATTTTTGGTATGAAACGTCGTAATTTGAAACAGAAAATAGGCGCAGAGAGTCAGAATTCGGCTCAAAAAACACGCTCAGGAGTCAAATTTCCGACATTTCAGACATTTTGAAAACTGCAGGGGGGTTTGGGCAAAAGATGACCCTTCGCCGTTTACAGTAATTGGCATATTTTCGGTATGAAACTTCGTAATTTGAAACTGAAAATAGGCGCAGAGAGTCAGAATATGGCTCAAAAATCACGCTCAGGAGTCAAATTTCCGACATTTCAGACATTTTGAAAACTGCAGGGGGATTTGGGCAAAATATGACCCATCGCCGTTTTCAGTAATTGGCATTTTTCCGGTATGAAACGTCGTAATTTGAAACTGAAAATAGGTGCAGAGAGTCAGAATTCGGCTCAAAAATCCCGCTCAGGTGTCAAATTTCCGACATTTCAGACATTTTGAAAACTGCAAGGGAGTTTGGGCAAAATATGACCCTTTGCCGTTTTCAGTCATTGGCATATTTTCGGTATGAAACGTCGTAATTTGAAACTGAAAATAGGTGCAGAGAGTCAGAATTCGGCTCAAAATCATGCTCAGGAGTCAAATTTCCGACATTTCGGACATTTTGAAAACTGCAGGGGGTTTGGGCAAAATATGACCCATCGCCGTTTACAGTAATTAGCATATTTTCGGTATGAAACGTCGTAATTTGAAACTGAAAATAGGCGCAGAGTCAGAATACGGCTCAAAAAACACGCTCAGGAGTCAAATTTCCGACATTTCAGACATTTTGAAAACTGTGGGGGGGTTTGGGCAAAATATGACCCATCGCCGTTTTCAGTAATTGG
This sequence comes from Procambarus clarkii, assembly GCF_040958095.1. Taxonomy (NCBI): domain Eukaryota; kingdom Metazoa; phylum Arthropoda; class Malacostraca; order Decapoda; family Cambaridae; genus Procambarus; species Procambarus clarkii. The sequence continues at coordinate 20,529,775 of NC_091238.1, forward strand.
CATATTTTCGGTATGAAACGTCGTATTTTGAAACTGAAAATAGGTGCAGAGAGTCAGAATTCGGCTCAAAAATCATGCTCAGGAGTCAAATTTCTGACATTTCGGACATTTTGAAAACTGCAGCGGGGTTTAGGCAAAATATGACCCATCGCCGTTTACAGTAATTGGCATATTTTCGGTATGAAACGTCGTAATTTGAAACTGAAAATAGGCGCAGAGAGTCTGAATACGGCTCAAAAATCATGCTCAGGAGTCTAATTTCCGTCATTTCAGACATTTTGAAAATTGCAGAGGGGTTTGTGCAAAATATGACCCATCGCCGTTTTCAGTAATTGGCATATTTTCGGTATGAAACGTCGTAATTTGAAACTGAAAAAAGGCGCAGAGAGTCAGAATACGGCTCAAAAATCACGGTCAGGAGTCAAATTTCCGACATTTCAACCATTTTGAAAATTACAGGGGGGTTTGGGCAAAATATGACCCATCGCTGTTTACAGTAATTGGCATATTTTCGGTATGAAACGTCGTAATTTGGAACTGAAAATAGGCGCAGAGAGTCAGAATACGAATCAAAAAATCACGCACAGGTGTCAAATTTCCGACATTTCAGACATTTTGAAAACTGCATTGGGGTCTGGGCAAAATATGACCCATCGCCGTTTTCAGTAATTGGCATATTTTTGGTATGAAACGTCGTAATTTGAAACAGAAAATAGGCGCAGAGAGTCAGAATTCGGCTCAAAAATCACGCTCAGGAGTCAAATTTCCGACAATTCAGACATTTTGAAAACTGCAGGGGGATTTGGGCAAAATATGACCCATCGCCGTTTTCAGTAATTGGCATTTTTCCGGTATGAAACGTCGTAATTTGAAACTGAAAATAGGTGCAGAGAGTCAGAATTCGACTCAAAAATCACGCTCAGGTGTCAAATTTCCGACATTTCAGACATTTTGAAAGTTGCTAGGGAGTTTGGGCAAAATATGACCCTTTGCCGTTTTCAGTCATTGGCATATTTTCGGTATGAAACGTCGTAATTTGAAACTGAAAATAGGTGCAGAGAGTCAGAATTCGGCTCAAAAATCAAGCTCAGGAGTCAAATTTCCGACATTTCGGACATTTTGAAAACTGCAGGGGGTTTGGGCAAAATATGACCCATCGCCGTTTACAGTAATTGGCATATTTTCGGTATGAAACGTCGTAATTTGAAACTGAAAATAGGCGCAGAGTCAGAATACGGCTCAAAAAACACGCTCAGGAGTCAAATTTCCGACATTTCAGACATTTTGAAAATTACAGGGGGGTTTGGGCAAAATATGACCCATCGCTGTTTACAGTAATTGGCATATTTTCGGTATGAAACGTCGTAATTTGGAACTGAAAATAGTCGCAGAGAGTCAGATTACGAATCAAAAAATCACGCACAGGTGTCAAATTTCCGACATTTCAGACATTTTGAAAACTGCATTGGGGTCTGGGCAAAATATGACCCATCGCCGTTTTCAGTAATTGGCATATTTTCGGTATGAAACGTCGTAATTTGAAACTGAAAATAGGCGCAGAGAGTCAGAATTCGGCTCAAAAATCACGATCAGGAGTCAAATTTCCGACATTTCAGACATTTCGAAAACTGCAGGGGGGTTTTGGCAAAATATGACCCATTGAGGTTTACAGTAATTGGCATATTTTCGGTATGAAACGTCGTAATTTGAAACTGAAAATAGGCGCAGAGAGTCAGAATACGGTTCAAAAATCACGCTCAGGAGTCAAATTTCCGACATTTCAGACATTTTGAAAACTGTGGGGGGGGTTTGGGCAAAATATGACCCATCGCCGTTTTCAGTAATTGGCATATTTTCGGTATGAAACGTCGTATTTTGAAACTGAAAATAGATGCAGAGAGTCAGAATTCGGCTCAAAAATCATGCTCAGGAGTCAAATTTCTGACATTTCGGACATTTTGAAAACTGCAGCGGGGTTTAGGCAAAATATGACCCATCGCCGTTTACAGTAATTGGCATATTTTCGGTATGAAACGTCGTAATTTGAAACTGAAAATAGGCGCAGAGAGTCTGAATACGGCTCAAAAATCATGCTCAGGAGTCTAATTTCCGTCATTTCAGACATTTTGAAAATTGCAGGGGGGTTTGGGCAAAATATGACCCATCGCCGTTTTCAGTAATTGGCATATTTTCGGTATGAAACGTCGTAATTTGAAACTGAAAATAGGCGCAGAGAGTCAGAATTCGGCTCAAAAATCACGCTCAGGAGTCAAATTTCCGACATTTCAACCATTTTGAAAATTAGAGGGGGGTTTGGGCAAAATATGACCCATCGCTGTTTACAGTAATTGGCATATTTTCGGTATGAAACGTCGTAATTTGGAACTGAAAATAGGCGCAGAGAGTCAGAATACGAATCAAAAAATCACGCACAGGTGTCAAATTTCCGACATTTCAGACATTTTGAAAACTGCATTGGGGTCTGGGCAAAATATGACCCATCGCCGTTTTCAGTAATTGGCATATTTTCGGTATGAAACGTCGTAATTTGAAACTGAAAATAGGCGCAGAGAGTCAGAATTCGGCTCAAAAATCACGATCAGGAGTCAAATTTCCGACATTTCGGACATTTTGAAAACTGCAGGGGGGTTTGGGCATAATATGACCCATCGCCGTGAACAGTAATTGGCATATTTTTGGTATGAAACGTCGTAATTTGAAACAGAAAATAGGCGCAGAGAGTCAGAATTCGGCTCAAAAAACACGCTCAGGAGTCAAATTTCCGACATTTCAGACATTTTGAAAACTGCAGGGGGGTTTGGGCAAAATATGACCCTTCGCCGTTTACAGTAATTAGCATATTTTCGGTATGAAACGTCGTAATTTGAAACTGAAAATAGGCGCAGAGAGTCAGAATATGGCTCAAAAATCACGCTCAGGAGTAAAATTTCTGACATTTCAGACATTTTGAAAACTGCAGGGGGATTTGGGCAAAATATGACCCATCGCCGTTTTCAGTAATTGGCATTTTTCCGGTATGAAACGTCGTAATTTGAAACTGAAAATAGGTGCAGAGAGTCAGAATTCGACTCAAAAATCACGCTCAGGTGTCAAATTTCCGACATTTCAGACATTTTGAAAGTTGCTAGGGAGTTTGGGCAAAATATGACCCTTTGCCGTTTTCAGTCATTGGCATATTTTCGGTATGAAACGTCGTAATTTGAAACTGAAAATAGGTGCAGAGAGTCAGAATTCGGCTCAAAAATCAAGCTCAGGAGTCAAATTTCCGACATTTCGGACATTTTGAAAACTGCAGGGGGTTTGGGCAAAATATGACCCATCGCCGTTTACAGTAATTGGCATATTTTCGGTATGAAACGTCGTAATTTGAAACTGAAAATAGGCGCAGAGTCAGAATACGGCTCAAAAAACACGCTCAGGAGTCAAATTTCCGACATTTCAGACATTTTGAAAATTACAGGGGGGTTTGGGCAAAATATGACCCATCGCTGTTTACAGTAATTGGCATATTTTCGGTATGAAACGTCGTAATTTGGAACTGAAAATAGTCGCAGAGAGTCAGAATACGAATCAAAAAATCACGCACAGGTGTCAAATTTCCGACATTTCAGACATTTTGAAAACTGCATTGGGGTCTGGGCAAAATATGACCCATCGCCGTTTTCAGTAATTGGCATATTTTCGGTATGAAACGTCGTAATTTGAAACTGAAAATAGGCGCAGAGAGTCAGAATTCGGCTCAAAAATCACGATCAGGAGTCAAATTTCCGACATTTCAGACATTTCGAAAACTGCAGGGGGGTTTTGGCAAAATATGACCCATTGAGGTTTACAGTAATTGGCATATTTTCGGTATGAAACGTCGTAATTTGAAACTGAAAATAGGCGCAGAGAGTCAGAATACGGTTCAAAAATCACGCTCAGGAGTCAAATTTCCGACATTTCAGACATTTTGAAAACTGTGGGGGGGGGGGGGGGGTTTGGGCAAAATATGACCCATCGCCGTTTTCAGTAATTGGCATATTTTCGGTATGAAACGTCGTATTTTGAAACTGAAAATAGATGCAGAGAGTCAGAATTCGGCTCAAAAATCATGCTCAGGAGTCAAATTTCTGACATTTCGGACATTTTGAAAACTGCAGCGGGGTTTAGGCAAAATATGACCCATCGCCGTTTACAGTAATTGGCATATTTTCGGTATGAAACGTCGTAATTTGAAACTGAAAATAGGCGCAGAGAGTCTGAATACGGCTCAAAAATCATGCTCAGGAGTCTAATTTCCGTCATTTCAGACATTGTGAAAATTGCAGGGGGGTTTGGGCAAAATATGACCCATCGCCGTTTTCAGTAATTGGCATATTTTCGGTATGAAACGTCGTAATTTGAAACTGAAAATAGGCGCAGAGAGTCAGAATTCGGCTCAAAAATCACGCTCAGGAGTCAAATTTCCGACATTTCAACCATTTTGAAAATTAGAGGGGGGTTTGGGCAAAATATGACCCATCGCTGTTTACAGTAATTGGCATATTTTCGGTATGAAACGTCGTAATTTGGAACTGAAAATAGGCGCAGAGAGTCAGAATACGAATCAAAAAATCACGCACAGGTGTCAAATTTCCGACATTTCAGACATTTTGAAAACTGCATTGGGGTCTGGGCAAAATATGACCCATCGCCGTTTTCAGTAATTGGCATATTTTCGGTATGAAACGTCGTAATTTGAAACTGAAAATAGGCGCAGAGAGTCAGAATTCGGCTCAAAAATCACGATCAGGAGTCAAATTTCAGACATTTCAGACATTTTGAAAACTGCAGGGGGGTTTGGGCAAAATATGACCCATTGTCGTTTTCAGTCATTGGCATATTTTCGGTATGAAACGTCGTAATTTGAAACTGAAAATAGGTGCAGAGAGTCAGAATTCGGCTCAAAAATCACGCTCAGGAGTCAAATTTCCGACATTTCGGACATTTTGAAAACTGCAGGGGGGTTTGGGCATAATATGACCCATCGCCGTGAACAGTAATTGGCATATTTTTGGTATGAAACGTCGTAATTTGAAACAGAAAATAGGCGCAGAGAGTCAGAATTCGGCTCAAAAAACACGCTCAGGAGTCAAATTTCCGACATTTCAGACATTTTGAAAACTGCAGGGGGGTTTGGGCAAATTATGACCCTTCGCCGTTTACAGTAATTAGCATATTTTCGGTATGAAACGTCGTAATTTGAAACTGAAAATAGGCGCAGAGAGTCAGAATATGGCTCAAAAATCACGCTCAGGAGTAAAATTTCCGACATTTCAGACATTTTGAAAACTGCAGGGGGATTTGGGCAAAATATGACCCATCGCCATTTTCAGTAATTGGCATTTTTCCGGTATGAAACGTCGTAATTTGAAACTGAAAATAGGTGCAGAGAGTCAGAATACGAATCAAAAAATCACGCACAGGTGTCAAATTTCCGACATTTCAGACATTTTAAAAACTGCATTGGGGTCTGGGCAAAATATGACCCATCGCCGTTTTCAGTAATTGGCATATTTTCGGTATGAAACGTCGTAATTTGGAACTGAAAATAGGCGCAGAGAGTCAGAATACGAATCAAAAAATCACGCACAGGTGTCAAATTTCCGACATTTCAGACATTTTGAAAACTGCATTGGGGTCTGGGCAAAATATGACCCATCGCCGTTTTCAGTAATTGGCATATTTTCGGTATGAAACGTCGTAATTTGAAACTGAAAATAGGCGCAGAGAGTCAGAATTCGGCTCAAAAATCACGATCAGGAGTCAAATTTCAGACATTTCAGACATTTTGAAAACTGCAGGGGAGTTTGGGCAAAATATGACCCATTGTCGTTTTCAGTCATTGGCATATTTTCGGTATGAAACGTCGTAATTTGAAACTGAAAATAGGTGCAGAGAGTCAGAATTCTGCTCAAAAATCACGCTCAGGAGTCAAATTTCCGACATTTCGGACATTTTGAAACTACAAGGGGGTTTCGGCAAAATATGACCCATCGCCGTGAACAGTAATTGGCATATTTTTGGTATGAAACGTCGTAATTTGAAACTGAAAATAGGCGCAGAGTGTCAGAATACGGCTCAAAAATCACGCTCAGGAGTCAAATTTCTGACATTTCGGACATTTTGTCCGAAATATGCCAATTCCGGACATTCTGCAGGGGGGTTTGGGCAAAATATGACCCATCGCTGTTTTCAGTAATTGGCATATTTTCGGTATGAAACGTCGTAATTTGAAACTGAAAATAGGCGCAGAGAGTCAGAATTCGGCTCAAAAATCACGCTCAGGAGTCAAATTTCCGACATTTCAGACATTTTGAAAACTGCAGGGGGGTTTGGGCAAAATATGACCCATCGCCGTTTACAGTAATTGGCATATTTTCGGTATGAAACGTCGTAATTTGAAACTGAAAATAGGCGCAGAGAGTCAGAATTCGGCTCAAAAATCACGCTTAGGAGTCAAATTTATGACATTTCAGAGATTTTGAAAACTGCAGGGGGATTTGGGCAAAATATGACCCCTCGCAGTTTTCAGTAATTGACATTTTTTCGGTATGAAACGTCGTAATTTGAAACTGAAAATAGGTGCAGAGAGTCAGAATTCGGCTCAAAAATCACGCTCAGGAGTCAAATTTCCGACATTTCAGACATTTTGAAAACTGCAGGGGGGTTTGGGCAAAATATGACCCATCGCCGTTTTCAGTAATTCGCATATTTTCGGTATGAAACGTCGTAATTTGAAACTGAAAATAGGTGCAGAGAGTCAGAATTCGGCTAAAAAATCACGCTCAGGAGTCAAATTTCCGACATTTCGGACGTTTTGAAAACTGCAGGGGGATTTGGGCAAAATATGACCCATCGCCGTTTACAGTAATTGGCATATTTTCGGTATGAAACGTCGTAATTTGGAACTGAAAATAGCCGCAGAGAGTCAGAATACGACTCAAAAGTCACGCTCAGGAGTCAAATTTCCGACATTTCAGACATTTTAAAAACTGCAGGGGGGTTTGGGCAAAATATGACCCATCGCCGCTTTCAGTAATTCGCATATTTTCGGTATGAAACTTCGTAATTTGAAACTGAAAATAGGCGCAGAGAGTCAGAATTCGGCTCAAAAATCACGATCAGGAGTCAAATTTCCGACATTTCACACATTTTGAAAACTGCAGGGGGGTTTGGGCAAAATATGACCCATTGCCGTTTTAAGTCATTGGCATATTTTCGGTATGAAACGTCGTAATTTGAAACTGAAAATAGGTGCAGAGAGTCAGAATTCGGCTCAAAAATCACGCTCAGGAGTCAAATTTCCGACATTTCGGACATTTTGAAAACTGCAGAGGGGTTTGGGCAAAATATGACCCATCGCCGTGAACAGTAATTGGCATATTTTTGGTATGAAACGTCGTAATTTGAAACAGAAAATAGGCGCAGAGAGTCAGAATTCGGCTCAAAAAACACGCTCAGGAGTCAAATTTCCGACATTTCAGACATTTTGAAAACTGCAGGGGGGTTTGGGCAAAAGATGACCCTTCGCCGTTTACAGTAATTGGCATATTTTCGGTATGAAACGTCGTAATTTGAAACTGAAAATAGGCGCAGAGAGTCTGAATACGGCTCAAAAATCATGCTCAGGAGTCTAATTTCCGTCATTTCAGACATTTTGAAAATTGCAGGGGGGTTTGTGCAAAATATGACCCATCGCCGTTTTCAGTAATTGGCATATTTTCGGTATGAAACGTCGTAATTTGAAACTGAAAATAGGCGCAGAGAGTCAGAATACGGCTCAAAAATCACGCTCAGGAGTCAAATTTCCGACATTTCAACCATTTTGAAAATTACAGGGGGGTTTGGGCAAAATATGACCCATCGCTGTTTACAGTAATTGGCATATTTTCGGTATGAAACGTCGTAATTTGGAACTGAAAATAGGCGCAGAGAGTCAGAATACGAATCAAAAAATCACGCACAGGTGTCAAATTTCCGACATTTCAGACATTTTGAAAACTGCATTGGGGTCTGGGCAAAATATGACCCATCGCCGTTTTCAGTAATTGGCATATTTTTGGTATGAAACGTCGTAATTTGAAACAGAAAATAGGCGCAGAGAGTCAGAATTCGGCTCAAAAATCACGCTCAGGAGTCAAATTTCCGACATTTCAGACATTTTGAAAACTGCAGGGGGATTTGGGCAAAATATGACCCATCGCCGTTTTCAGTAATTGGCATTTTTCCGGTATGAAACGTCGTAATTTGAAACTGAAAATAGGTGCAGAGAGTCAGAATTCGGCTCAAAAATCACGCTCAGGTGTCAAATTTCCGACATTTCAGACATTTTGAAAGTTGCTAGGGAGTTTGGGCAAAATATGACCCTTTGCCGTTTTCAGTCATTGGCATATTTTCGGTATGAAACGTCGTAATTTGAAACTGAAAATAGGTGCAGAGAGTCAGAATTCGGCTCAAAAATCAAGCTCAGGAGTCAAATTTCCGACATTTCGGACATTTTGAAAACTGCAGGGGGTTTGGGCAAAATATGACCCATCGCCGTTTACAGTAATTGGCATATTTTCGGTATGAAACGTCGTAATTTGAAACTGAAAAATAGGGGCAGAGTCAGAATACGGCTCAAAAAACACGCTCAGGAGTCAAATTTCCGACATTTCAGACATTTTGAAAACTGCAGGGGGGTTTGGGCAAAATATGACCCATCGCCGTTTTCAGTAATTTGCATATTTTCGCTATGAAATGTCGTAATTTGAAACTGAAAATAGGTGCAGAGAGTCAGAATTCGGCTCAAAAATCACGATCAGGAGTCAAATTTCCGACATTTCAGACATTTCGAAAACTGCAGGGGGGTTTTGGCAAAATGTGACCCATTGAGGTTTACAGTAATTGGCATATTTTCGGTATGAAACGTCGTAATTTGAAACTGAAAATAGGCGCAGAGAGTCAGGATACGGTTCAAAAATCACGCTCAGGAGTCAAATTTCCGACATTTCAGACATTTTGAAAACTGTGGGGGGGGGGGGGGGGTTTGGGCAAAATATGACCCATCGCCGTGAACAGTAATTGGCATATTTTCGGTATGAAACGTCGTATTTTGAAACTGAAAATAGATGCAGAGAGTCAGAATTCGGCTCAAAAATCATGCTCAGGAGTCAAATTTCTGACATTTCGGATATTTTGAAAACTGCAGCGGGGTTTAGGCAAAATATGACCCATCGCCGTTTACAGTAATTGGCATATTTTCGGTATGAAACGTCGTAATTTGAAACTGAAAATAGGCGCAGAGAGTCTGAATACGGCTCAAAAATCATGCTCAGGAGTCTAATTTCCGTCATTTCAGACATTTTGAAAATTGCAGGGGGGTTTGTGCAAAATATGACCCATCGCCGTTTTCAGTAATTGGCATATTTTCGGTATGAAACGTCGTAATTTGGAACTGAAAATAGGCGCAGAGAGTCAGAATACGGCTCAAAAATCACGCTCAGGAGTCAAATTTCCGACATTTCAACCATTTTGAAAATTACAGGGGGGTTTGGGCAAAATATGACCCATCGCTGTTTACAGTAATTGGCATATTTTCGGTATGAAACGTCGTAATTTGGAACTGAAAATAGGCGCAGAGAGTCAGAATACGAATCAAAAAATCACGCACAGGTGTCAAATTTCCGACATTTCAGACATTTTGAAAACTGCATTGGGGTCTGGGCAAAATATGACCCATCGCCGTTTTCAGTAATTGGCATATTTTTGGTATGAAACGTCGTAATTTGAAACAGAAAATAGGCGCAGAGAGTCAGAATTCGGCTCAAAAATCACGCTCAGGAGTCAAATTTCCGACATTTCAGACATTTTGAAAACTGCAGGGGGATTTGGGCAAAATATGACCCATCGCCGTTTTCAGTAATTGGCATTTTTCCGGTATGAAACGTCGTAATTTGAAACTGAAAATAGGTGCAGAGAGTCAGAATTCGGCTCAAAAATCACGCTCAGGTGTCAAATTTCCGACATTTCAGACATTTTGAAAGTTGCTAGGGAGTTTGGGCAAAATATGACCCTTTGCCGTTTTCAGTCATTGGCATATTTTCGGTATGAAACGTCGTAATTTGAAACTGAAAATAGGTGCAGAGAGTCAGAATTCGGCTCAAAAATCAAGCTCAGGAGTCAAATTTCCGACATTTCGGACATTTTGAAAACTGCAGGGGGTTTGGGCAAAATATGACCCATCGCCGTTTACAGTAATTGGCATATTTTCGGTATGAAACATCGTAATTTGAAACTGAAAATAGGCGCAGAGTCAGAATACGGCTCAAAAAACACGCTCAGGAGTCAAATTTCCGACATTTCAGACATTTTGAAAACTGCAGGGGGGTTTGGGCAAAATATGACCCATCGCCGTTTTCAGTAATTTGCATATTTTCGCTATGAAATGTCGTAATTTGAAACTGAAAATAGGTGCAGAGAGTCAGAATTCGGCTCAAAAATCACGATCAGGAGTCAAATTTCCGACATTTCAGACATTTCGAAAACTGCAGGGGGGTTTTGGCAAAATATGACCCATTGAGGTTTACAGTAATTGGCATATTTTCGGTATGAAACGTCGTAATTTGAAACTGAAAATAGGCGCAGAGAGTCAGGATACGGTTCAAAAATCACGCTCAGGAGTCAAATTTCCGACATTTCAGACATTTTGAAAACTGTGGGGGGGGGGGGGGTTTGGGCAAAATATGACCCATCGCCGTTTTCAGTAATTGGCATATTTTCGGTATGAAACGTCGTATTTTGAAACTGAAAATAGATGCAGAGAGTCAGAATTCGGCTCAAAAATCATGCTCAGGAGTCAAATTTCTGACATTTCGGATATTTTGAAAACTGCAGCGGGGTTTAGGCAAAATATGACCCATCGCCGTTTACAGTAATTGGCATATTTTCGGTATGAAACGTCGTAATTTGAAACTGAAAATAGGCGCAGAGAGTCTGAATACGGCTCAAAAATCATGCTCAGGAGTCTAATTTCCGTCATTTCAGACATTTTGAAAATTGCAGGGGGGTTTGTGCAAAATATGACCCATCGCCGTTTTCAGTAATTGGCATATTTTCGGTATGAAACGTCGTAATTTGGAACTGAAAATAGGCGCAGAGAGTCAGAATACGGCTCAAAAATCACGCTCAGGAGTCAAATTTCCGACATTTCAACCATTTTGAAAATTACAGGGGGGTTTGGGCAAAATATGACCCATCGCTGTTTACAGTAATTGGCATATTTTCGGTATGAAACGTCGTAATTTGGAACTGAAAATAGGCGCAGAGAGTCAGAATACGAATCAAAAAATCACGCACAGGTGTCAAATTTCCGACATTTCAGACATTTTGAAAACTGCATTGGGGTCTGGGCAAAATATGACCCATCGCCGTTTTCAGTAATTGGCATATTTTTGGTATGAAACGTCGTAATTTGAAACAGAAAATAGGCGCAGAGAGTCAGAATTCGGCTCAAAAATCACGCTCAGGAGTCAAATTTCCGACATTTCAGACATTTTGAAAACTGCAGGGGGATTTGGGCAAAATATGACCCATCGCCGTTTTCAGTAATTGGCATTTTTCCGGTATGAAACGTCGTAATTTGAAACTGAAAATAGGTGCAGAGAGTCAGAATTCGGCTCAAAAATCACGCTCAGGTGTCAAATTTCCGACATTTCAGACATTTTGAAAGTTGCTAGGGAGTTTGGGCAAAATATGACCCTTTGCCGTTTTCAGTCATTGGCATATTTTCGGTATGAAACGTCGTAATTTGAAACTGAAAATAGGTGCAGAGAGTCAGAATTCGGCTCAAAAATCAAGCTCAGGAGTCAAATTTCCGACATTTCGGACATTTTGAAAACTGCAGGGGGTTTGGGCAAAATATGACCCATCGCCGTTTACAGTAATTGGCATATTTTCGGTATGAAACATCGTAATTTGAAACTGAAAATAGGCGCAGAGTCAGAATACGGCTCAAAAAACACGCTCAGGAGTCAAATTTCCGACATTTCAGACATTTTGAAAACTGCAGGGGGGTTTGGGCAAAATATGACCCATCGCCGTTTTCAGTAATTTGCATATTTTCGCTATGAAATGTCGTAATTTGAAACTGAAAATAGGTGCAGAGAGTCAGAATTCGGCTCAAAAATCACGATCAGGAGTCAAATTTCCGACATTTCAGACATTTCGAAAACTGCAGGGGGGTTTTGGCAAAATATGACCCATTGAGGTTTACAGTAATTGGCATATTTTCGGTATGAAACGTCGTAATTTGAAACTGAAAATAGGCGCAGAGAGTCAGAATACGGTTCAAAAATCACGCTCAGGAGTCAAATTTCCGACATTTCAGACATTTTGAAAACTGTGGGGGGGTTTGGGCAAAATATGACCCATCGCCGTTTTCAGTAATTGGCATATTTTCGGTATGAAACGTCGTATTTTGAAACTGAAAATAGATGCAGAGAGTCAGAATTCGGCTCAAAAATCATGCTCAGGAGTCAAATTTCTGACATTTCGGACATTTTGAAAACTGCAGCGGGGTTTAGGCAAAATATGACCCATCGCCGTTTACAGTAATTGGCATATTTTCGGTATGAAACGTCGTAATTTGAAACTGAAAATAGGCGCAGAGAGTCTGAATACGGCTCAAAAATCATGCTCAGGAGTCTAATTTCCGTCATTTCAGACATTTTGAAAATTGCAGGGGGGTTTGGGCAAAATATGACCCATCGCCGTTTACAGTAATCGGCATATTTTCGGTATGAAACGTCGTAATTTGAAACTGAAAATAGGCGCAGAGAGTCAGAATATGGCTCAAAAATCACGCTCAGGAGTAAAATTTCCGACATTTCAGACATTTTGAAAACTGCAGGGGGATTTGGGCAAAATATGACCCATCGCCATTTTCAGTAATTGGCATTTTTCCGGTATGAAACGTCGTAATTTGAAACTGAAAATAGGTGCAGAGAGTCAGAATACGAATCAAAAAATCACGCACAGGAGTCAAATTTCCGACATTTCAGACATTTTAAAAACTGCATTGGGGTCTGGGCAAAATATGACCCATCGCCGTTTTCAGTAATTGGCATATTTTCGGTATGAAACGTCGTAATTTGGAACTGAAAATAGGCGCAGAGAGTCAGAATACGAATCAAAAAATCACGCACAGGTGTCAAATTTCCGACATTTCAGACATTTTGAAAACTGCATTGGGGTCTGGGCAAAATATGACCCATCGCCGTTTTCAGTAATTGGCATATTTTCGGTATGAAACGTCGTAATTTGAAACTGAAAATAGGCACAGAGAGTCAGAATTCGGCTCAAAAATCACGATCAGGAGTCAAATTTCAGACATTTCAGACATTTTGAAAACTGTAGGGGGGTTTGGGCAAAATATGACCCATTGTCGTTTTCAGTCATTGGCATATTTTCGGTATGAAACGTCGTAATTTGAAACTGAAAATAGGTGCAGAGAGTCAGAATTCTGCTCAAAAATCACGCTCAGGAGTCAAATTTCCGACATTTCGGACATTTTGAAACTACAAGGGGTTTTCGGCAAAATATGACCCATCGCCGTGAACAGTAATTGGCATATTTTTGGTATGAAACGTCGTAATTTGAAACTGAAAATAGGCGCAGAGTGTCAGAATACGGCTCAAAAATCACGCTCAGGAGTCAAATTTCTGACATTTCGGACATTTTGTCCGAAATATGCCAATTCCGGACATTCTGCAGGGGGGTTTGGGCAAAATATGACCCATCGCTGTTTTCAGTAATTGGCATATTTTCGGTATGAAACGTCGTAATTTGAAACTGAAAATAGGCGCAGAGAGTCAGAATTCGGCTCAAAAATCACGCTCAGGAGTCAAATTTCCGACATTTCAGACATTTTGAAAACTGCAGGGTGGTTTGGGCAAAATATGACCCATCGCCGTTTACAGTAATTGGTATATTTTTGGTATAAAACGTCGTAGTTTGAAACTGAAAATAGGTGCAAAGAGTCAGAATACGGCTCAATAATCACAATCAGGAGTCAAATTTCTGACATTTCAGACATTTTGAAAACTGTGGGGGGGTTTGGGCAAAATATGACCCATCGCCGTTTTCAGTAATTGGCATATTTTCGGTATGAAACGTCGTATTTTGAAACTGAAAATATGTGCAGAGAGTCAGAATTCGGCTCAAAAATCACGCTCAGGAGTCAAATTTCCGACATTTCGGACATTTTGAAAACTGCAGGGGGATTTGGGCAAAATATGACCCATCGCCGTTTTCAGTAATTGGCATTTTTTCGGAATGAAACTTCGTAATTTGAAACTGAAAATAGGTGCAAAGAGTCAGAATTCGGCTCAAAAATCACGCTCAGGTGTCAAATTTCCGACATTTCAGACATTTTGAAAACTGCAGGGGTGTTTGTGCAAAATATGACCCATCGCCGTTTACAGTAATTGGCATATTTTCGGTACGAAACGTCGTAATTTGAAACTGAAAATAGGCGCAGAGAGTCAGAATACGGCTCAAAAATCACGCTCAGGAGTCAAATTTCCGACATTTCGGACATTTTGAAAACTGCAGGATGATTTGGGCAAAATATGACCCATCGCCGTTTTCAGTAATTGGCATTTTTTCGGAATAAAACGTCGTAATTTGAAACTGAAAATAGGTGCAAAGAGTCAGAATTCGGCTCAAAAATCACGCTCAGGTGTCAAATTTCCGACATTTCAGACATTTTGAAAACTGCAGGGGTGTTTGTGCAAAATATGACCCATCGCCGTTTACAGTAATTGGCATATTTTCGGTATGAAACGTCGTAATTTGAAACTGAAAATAGGCGCAGAGAGTCAGAATACGGCTCAAAAATCACGCTCAAGAGTCAAATTTTCGACATTTCAGACATTTTGAAAACTGCAGGGGGATTTGTGCAAAATATGACCCATCGATGTTTTCAGTAATTGGCATTTTTTCGGTATGAAACGTCGTAATTTGAAACTGAAAATAGGTGCAGAGAGACAGAATTCTTCTCAAAAATCACGCTCAGGTGTCAAATTTCCGACATTTCAGACATTTTGAAAACTGCAGGGGGGTTTGGGCAAAATATGACCCATCGCCGTTTACAGTAATTGGCATATTTTCGGTATGAAACGTCGTAATTTGAAACTGAAAATAGGCGCAGAGAGTCAGAATACGGTTCAAAAAACACGCTCAGGAGTCAAATTTCCGACATTTCAGACATTTTGAAAACTGCAGGGGGGTTTGGGCAAAATATGACCCTCTGCCGTTTTAAGTCATTGGCATATTTTCGGTATGAAACGTCGTAATTTGAAACTGAAAATAGGTGCAGAGAGTCAGAATTCGGCTCAAAAATCACGCTCAGGAGTCAAATTTCTGACATTTCGGACACTTTGAAACTGCAGGGGGATTTGGGCAAAATATGACCCATCGCCGTTTACAGTAATTGGCATATTTTAGGTATGAAACGTCGTAATTTGGAACTGAAAATAGGCGCAGAGAGTCAGAATACGAATAAAAAAATCACGCACAGGAGTCAAATTTCCGACATTTCAGACATTTTGAAAACTGCATTGGGGTTTGGGCAAAATATGACCCATCGCAGTTTTCAGTAATTGGCATATTTTCGGTATGAAACGTCGTAATTTGAAACTGAAAATAGGCGCAGAGAGTCAGAATACGGCTCAAAAATCACGCTCAGGAGTCAAATTTCCGACATTTCAACCATTTTGAAAATTACAGGGGGGGTTTGGGAAAAATATGACCCATCGCTGTTTACAGTAATTGGCATATTTTCGGTATGAAACGTCGTAATTTGGAACTGAAAATAGGCGCAGAGAGTCAGAATACGAATAAAAAAATCACGCACAGGTGTCAAATTTCCGACATTTCAGACATTTTGAAAACTGCATTGGGGTCTGGGCAAAATATGACCCATCGCCGTTTTCAGTAATTGGCATATTTTTGGTATGAAACGTCGTAATTTGAAACAGAAAATAGGCGCAGAGAGTCAGAATTCGGCTCAAAAATCACGCTCAGGAGTCAAATTTCCGACATTTCAGACATTTTGAAAACTGCAGGGGGATTTGGGCAAAATATGACCCATCGCCGTTTTCAGTAATTGGCATTTTTCCGGTATGAAACGTCGTAATTTGAAACTGAAAATAGGTGCAGAGAGTCAGAATTCGGCTCAAAAATCACGCTCAGGTGTCAAATTTCCGACATTTCAGACATTTTGAAAGTTGCTAGGGAGTTTGGGCAAAATATGACCCTTTGCCGTTTTCAGTCATTGGCATATTTTCGGTATGAAACGTCGTAATTTGAAACTGAAAATAGGTGCAGAGAGTCAGATTTCGGCTCAAAAATCAAGCTCAGGAGTCAAATTTCCGACATTTCGGACATTTTGAAAACTGCAGGGGGTTTGGGCAAAATATGACCCATCGCCGTTTACAGTAATTGGCATATTTTCGGTATGAAACGTCGTAATTTGAAACTGAAAATAGGCGCAGAGTCAGAATACGGCTCAAAAAACACGCTCAGGAGTCAAATTTCCGACATTTCAGACATTTTGAAAACTGCAGGGGGGTTTGGGCAAAATATGACCCATCGCCGTTTTCAGTAATTTGCATATTTTCGCTATGAAATGTCGTAATTTGAAACTGAAAATAGGTGCAGAGAGTCAGAATTCGGCTCAAAAATCACGATCAGGAGTCAAATTTCCGACATTTCAGACATTTCGAAAACTGCAGGGGGGTTTTGGCAAAATAAGACCCATTGAGGTTTACAGTAATTGGCATATTTTCGGTATGAAACGTCGTAATTTGAAACTGAAAATAGGCGCAGAGAGTCAGAATACGGTTCAAAAATCACGCTCAGGAGTCAAATTTCCGACATTTCAGACATTTTGAAAACTGTGGGGGGGTTTGGGCAAAATATGACCCATCGCCGTTTTCAGTAATTGGCATATTTTCGGTATGAAACGTCGTATTTTGAAACTGAAAATAGATGCAGAGAGTCAGAATTCGGCTCAAAAATCATGCTCAGGAGTCAAATTTCTGACATTTCGGACATTTTGAAAATTGCAGCGGGGTTTAGGCAAAATATGACCCATCGCCGTTTACAGTAATTGGCATATTTTCGGTATGAAACGTCGTAATTTGAAACTGAAAATAGGCGCAGAGAGTCTGAATATGGCTCAAAAATCATGCTCAGGAGTCTAATTTCCGTCATTTCAGACATTTCGAAAATTGCAGGGGGGTTTGGGCAAAATATGACCCTTCGCCGTTTTCAGTAATTGGCATATTTTCGGTATGAAACGTCGTAATTTGAAACTGAAAATAGGCGCAGAGAGTCAGAATACGGCTCAAAAATCACGCTCAGGAGTCAAATTTCCGACATTTCAACCATTTGGAAAATTACAGGGGGGTTTGGGCAAAATATGACCCATCGCTGTTTACAGTAATTGGCATATTTTCGGTATGAAACGTCGTAATTTGGAACTGAAAATAGGCGCAGAGAGTCAGAATACGAATCAAAAAATCACGCACAGGTGTCAAATTTCCGACATTTCAGACATTTTGAAAACTGCATTGGGGTCTGGGCAAAATATGACCCATCGCCGTTTTCAGTAATTGGCATATTTTCGGTATGAAACGTCGTAATTTGAAACTGAAAATAGGTGCAGAGAGTCAGAATTCGGCTCAAAAATCACGCTCAGGTGTCAAATTTCCGACATTTCAGACATTTTGAAAGTTGCTAGGGAGTTTGGGCAAAATATGACCCTTTGCCGTTTTCAGTCATTGGCATATTTTCGGTATGAAACGTCGTAATTTGAAACTGAAAATAGGCGCAGAGTCAGAATACGGCTCAAAAAACACGCTCAGGAGTCAAATTTCCGACATTTCAGACATTTTGAAAACTGCAGGGGGGTTTGGGCAAAATATGACCCATCGCCGTTTTCAGTAATTTGCATATTTTCGCTATGAAATGTCGTAATTTGAAACTGAAAATAGGTGCAGAGAGTCAGAATTCGGCTCAAAAATCACGATCAGGAGTCAAATTTCCGACATTTCAGACATTTCGAAAACTGCAGGGGGGTTTTGGCAAAATAAGACCCATTGAGGTTTACAGTAATTGGCATATTTTCGGTATGAAACGTCGTAATTTGAAACTGAAAATAGGCGCAGAGAGTCAGAATACGGTTCAAAAATCACGCTCAGGAGTCAAATTTCCGACATTTCAGACATTTTGAAAACTGTGGGGGGGTTTGGGCAAAATATGACCCATCGCCGTTTTCAGTAATTGGCATATTTTCAGTATGAAACGTCGTATTTTGAAACTGAAAATAAATGCAGAGAGTCAGAATTCGGCTCAAAAATCATGCTCAGGAGTCAAATTTCTGACATTTCGGACATTTTGAAAACTGCAGCGGGGTTTAGGCAAAATATGACCAATCGCCGTTTACAGTAATTGGCATATTTTCGGTATGAAACGTCGTAATTTGAAACTGAAAATAGGCGCAGAGAGTCTGAATATGGCTCAAAAATCATGCTCAGGAGTCTAATTTCCGTCATTTCAGACATTTTGAAAATTGCAGGGGGGTTTGGGCAAAATATGACCCATCGCCGTTTTCAGTAATTGGCATATTTTCGGTATGAAAGGTCGTCATTTGAAACTGAAAATAGGCGCAGAGAGTCAGAATACGGCTCAAAAATCACGCTCAGGAGTCAAATTTCCGACATTTCAACCATTTTGAAAATTACAGGGGGGTTTGGGCAAAATATGACCCATCGCTGTTTACAGTAATTGGCATATTTTCGGTATGAAACGTCGTAATTTGGAACTGAAAATAGGCGCAGAGAGTCAGAATACGAATCAAAAAATCACGCACAGGTGTCAAATTTCCGACATTTCAGACATTTTGAAAACTGCATTGGGGTCTGGGCAAAATATGACCCATCGCCGTTTTCAGTAATTGGCATATTTTCGGTATGAAACGTCGTAATTTGAAACTGAAAATAGGCGCAGAGAGTCAGAATTCGGCTCAAAAATCACGATCAGGAGTCAAATTTCAGACATTTCAGACATTTTGAAAACTGCAGGGGGGTTTGGGCAAAATATGACCCATTGTCGTTTTCAGTCATTGGCATATTTTCGGTATGAAACGTCGTAATTTGAAACTGAAAATAGGTGCAGAGAGTCAGAATTCGGCTCAAAAATCACGCTCAGGAGTCAAATTTCCGACATTTCGGACATTTTGAAAACTGCAGGGGGGTTTGGGCAAAATATGACCCATCGCCGTGAACAGTAATTGGCATATTTTTGGTATGAAACGTCGTAATTTGAAACAGAAAATAGGCGCAGAGAGTCAGAATTCGGCTAAAAAAACACGCTCAGGAGTCAAATTTCCGACATTTCAGACATTTTGAAAACTGCAGGGGGGTTTGGGCAAAATATGACCCTTCGCCGTTTACAGTAATTGGCATATTTTCGGTATGAAACGTCGTAATTTGAAACTGAAAATAGGCGCAGAGAGTCTGAATATGGCTCAAAAATCATGCTCAGGAGTCTAATTTCCGTCATTTCAGACATTTTGAAAACTGCAGGGGGATTTGGGCAAAATATGACCCATCGCCGTGAACAGTAATTGGCATATTTTTGGTATGAAACGTCGTAATTTGGAACTGAAAATAGGCGCAGAGAGTCAGAATACGAATCAAAAAATCACGCACAGGTGTCAAATTTCCGACATTTCAGACAT
Organism: Procambarus clarkii; assembly: GCF_040958095.1. Classification (NCBI taxonomy): domain Eukaryota; kingdom Metazoa; phylum Arthropoda; class Malacostraca; order Decapoda; family Cambaridae; genus Procambarus; species Procambarus clarkii. Next base: position 20,549,606 of record NC_091238.1, read on the forward strand.
TTTGAAAACTGCATTGGGGTCTGGGCAAAATATGACCCATCGCCGTTTTCAGTAATTGGCATATTTTTGGTATGAAACGTCGTAATTTGAAACAGAAAATAGGCGCAGAGAGTCAGAATTCGGCTCAAAAATCACGCTCAGGAGTCAAATTTCCGACATTTCAGACATTTTGAAAACTGCAGGGGGATTTGGGCAAAACATGACCCATCGCCGTTTTCAGTAATTGGCATTTTTCCGGTATGAAACGTCGTAATTTGAAACTGAAAATAGGTGCAGAGTGTCAGAATTCGGCTCAAAAATCACGCTCAGGTGTCAAATTTCCGACATTTCAGACATTTTGAAAGTTGCTAGGGAGTTTGGGCAAAATATGACCCTTTGCCGTTTTCAGTCATTGGCATATTTTCGGTATGAAACGTCGTAATTTGAAACTGAAAATAGGTGCAGAGAGTCAGAATTCGGCTCAAAAATCAAGCTCAGGAGTCAAATTTCCGACATTTCGGACATTTTGAAAACTGCAGGGGGTTTGGGCAAAATATGACCCATCGCCGTTTACAGTAATTGGCATATTTTCGGTATGAAACGTCGCAATTTGAAACTGAAAATAGGCGCAGAGTCAGAATACGGCTCAAAAAACACGCTCAGGAGTCAAATTTCCGACATTTCAGACATTTTGAAAACTGCAGGGGGGTTTGGGCAAAATATGACCCATCGCCGTTTTCAGTAATTTGCATATTTTCGCTATGAAATGTCGTAATTTGAAACTGAAAATAGGTGCAGAGAGTCAGAATTCGGCTCAAAAATCACGATCAGGAGTCAAATTTCCGACATTTCAGACATTTCGAAAACTGCAGGGGGGTTTTGGCAAAATAAGACCCATTGAGGTTTACAGTAATTGGCATATTTTCGGTATGAAACGTCGTAATTTGAAACTGAAAATAGGCGCAGAGAGTCAGAATACGGTTCAAAATTCACGCTCAGGAGTCAAATTTCCGACATTTCAGACATTTTGAAAACTGTGGGGGGGTTTGGGCAAAATATGACCCATCGCCGTTTTCAGTAATTGGCATATTTTCGGTATGAAACGTCGTATTTTGAAACTGAAAATAGATGCAGAGAGTCAGAATTCGGCTCAAAAATCATGCTCAGGAGTCAAATTTCTGACATTTCGGACATTTTGAAAATTGCAGCGGGGTTTAGGCAAAATATGACCCATCGCCGTTTACAGTAATTGGCATATTTTCGGTATGAAACGTCGTAATTTGAAACTGAAAATAGGCGCAGAGAGTCTGAATATGGCTCAAAAATCATGCTCAGGAGTCTAATTTCCGTCATTTCAGACATTTTGAAAATTGCAGGGGGGTTTGGGCAAAATATGACCCTTCGCCGTTTTCAGTAATTGGCATATTTTCGGTATGAAACGTCGTAATTTGAAACTGAAAATAGGCGCAGAGAGTCAGAATACGGCTCAAAAATCACGCTCAGGAGTCAAATTTCCGACATTTCAACCATTTGGAAAATTACAGGGGGGTTTGGGCAAAATATGACCCATCGCCGTTTTCAGTAATTGGCATATTTTCGGTATGAAACGTCGTAATTTGAAACAGAAAATAGGCGCAGAGAGTCAGAATTCGGCTCAAAAATCACGCAAAGGAGTCAAATTTCCGACATTTCAGACATTTTGAAAACTGCAGGGGGATTTGGGCAAAATATGACCCATCGCCGTTTTCAGTAATTGGCATTTTTCCGGTATGAAACGTCGTAATTTGAAACTGAAAAAAGGTGCAGAGAGTCAGAATTCGGCTCAAAAATCACGCTCAGGTGTCAAATTTCCGACATTTCAGACATTTTGAAAGTTGCTAGGGAGTTTGGGCAAAATATGACCCTTTGCCGTTTTCAGTCATTGGCATATTTTCGGTATGAAACGTCGTAATTTGAAACTGAAAATAGGCGCAGAGTCAGAATACGGCTCAAAAAACACGCTCAGGAGTCAAATTTCCGACATTTCAGACATTTTGAAAACTGCAGGGGGGTTTGGGCAAAATATGACCCATCGCCGTTTTCAGTAATTTGCATATTTTCGCTATGAAATGTCGTAATTTGAAACTGAAAATAGGTGCAGAGAGTCAGAATTCGGCTCAAAAATCACGATCAGGAGTCAAATTTCCGACATTTCAGACATTTCGAAAACTGCAGGGGGGTTTTGGCAAAATAAGACCCATTGAGGTTTACAGTAATTGGCATATTTTCGGTATGAAACGTCGTAATTTGAAACTGAAAATAGGCGCAGAGAGTCAGAATACGGTTCAAAAATCACGCTCAGGAGTCAAATTTCCGACATTTCAGACATTTTGAAAACTGTGGGGGGGTTTGGGCAAAATATGACCCATCGCCGTTTTCAGTAATTGGCATATTTTCGGTATGAAACGTCGTATTTTGAAACTGAAAATAAATGCAGAGAGTCAGAATTCGGCTCAAAAATCATGCTCAGGAGTCAAATTTCTGACATTTCGGACATTTTGAAAACTGCAGCGGGGTTTAGGCAAAATATGACCCATCGCCGTTTACAGTAATTGGCATATTTTCGGTATGAAACGTCGTAATTTGAAACTGAAAATAGGCGCAGAGAGTCTGAATATGGCTCAAAAATCATGCTCAGGAGTCTAATTTCCGTCATTTCAGACATTTTGAAAATTGCAGGGGGGTTTGGGCAAAATATGACCCATCGCCGTTTTCAGTAATTGGCATATTTTCGGTATGAAAGGTCGTCATTTGAAACTGAAAATAGGCGCAGAGAGTCAGAATACGGCTCAAAAATCACGCTCAGGAGTCAAATTTCCGACATTTCAACCATTTTGAAAATTACAGGGGGGTTTGGGCAAAATATGACCCATCGCTGTTTACAGTAATTGGCATATTTTCGGTATGAAACGTCGTAATTTGGAACTGAAAATAGGCGCAGAGAGTCAGAATACGAATCAAAAAATCACGCACAGGTGTCAAATTTCCGACATTTCAGACATTTTGAAAACTGCATTGGGGTCTGGGCAAAATATGACCCATCGCCGTTTTCAGTAATTGGCATATTTTCGGTATGAAACGTCGTAATTTGAAACTGAAAATAGGCGCAGAGAGTCAGAATTCGGCTCAAAAATCACGATCAGGATTCAAATTTCAGACATTTCAGACATTTTGAAAACTGCAGGGGGGTTTGGGCAAAATATGACCCATTGTCGTTTTCAGTCATTGGCATATTTTCGGTATGAAACGTCGTAATTTGAAACTGAAAATAGGTGCAGAGAGTCAGAATTCGGCTCAAAAATCACGCTCAGGAGTCAAATTTCCGACATTTCGGACATTTTGAAAACTGCAGGGGGGTTTGGGCAAAATATGACCCATCGCCGTGAACAGTAATTGGCATATTTTTGGTATGAAACGTCGTAATTTGAAACAGAAAATAGGCGCAGAGAGTCAGAATTCGGCTCAAAAAACACGCTCAGGAGTCAAATTTCCGACATTTCAGACATTTTGAAAACTGCAGGGGGGTTTGGGCAAAATATGACCCTTCGCCGTTTACAGTAATTGGCATATTTTCGGTATGAAACGTCGTAATTTGAAACTGAAAATAGGCGCAGAGAGTCAGAATATGGCTCAAAAATCACGCTCAGGAGTAAAATTTCAGACATTTCAGACATTTTGAAAACTGCAGGGGGATTTGGGCAAAATATGACCCATCGCCATTTTCAGTAATTGGCATTTTTCCGGTATGAAACGTCGTAATTTGAAACTGAAAATAGGTGCAGAGAGTCAGAATACGAATCAAAAAATCACGCACAGGAGTCAAATTTCCGACATTTCAGACATTTTAAAAACTGCATTGGGGTCTGGGCAAAATATGACCCATCGCCGTTTTCAGTAATTGGCATATTTTCGGTATGAAACGTCGTAATTTGGAACTGAAAATAGGCGCAGAGAGTCAGAATACGAATCAAAAAATCACGCACAGGTGTCAAATTTCCGACATTTCAGACATTTTGAAAACTGCATTGGGGTCTGGGCAAAATATGACCCATCGCCGTTTTCAGTAATTGGCATATTTTCGGTATGAAACGTCGTAATTTGAAACTGAAAATAGGCGCAGAGAGTCAGAATTCGGCTCAAAAATCACGATCAGGAGTCAAATTTCAGACATTTCAGACATTTTGAAAACTGTAGGGGGGTTTGGGCAAAATATGACCCATTGTCGTTTTCAGTCATTGGCATATTTTCGGTATGAAACGTCGTAATTTGAAACTGAAAATAGGTGCAGAGAGTCAGAATTCTGCTCAAAAATCACGCTTAGGAGTCAAATTTCCGACATTTCGGACATTTTGAAACTACAAGGGGTTTTCGGCAAAATATGACCCATCGCCGTGAACAGTAATTGGCATATTTTTGGTATGAAACGTCGTAATTTGAAACTGAAAATAGGCGCAGAGTGTCAGAATACGGCTCAAAAATCACGCTCAGGAGTCAAATTTCTGACATTTCGGACATTTTGTCCGAAATATGCCAATTCCGGACATTCTGCAGGGGTGTTTGGGCAAAATATGACCCATCGCTGTTTTCAGTAATTGGCATATTTTCGGTATGAAACGTCGTAATTTGAAACTGAAAATAGGCGCAGAGAGTCAGAATTCGGCTCAAAAATCACGCTCAGGAGTCAAATTTCCGACATTTCAGACATTTTGAAAACTGCAGGGTGGTTTGGGCAAAATATGACTCATCGCCGTTTACAGTAATTGGTATATTTTTGGTATAAAACGTCGTAGTTTGAAACTGAAAATAGGCGTAGAGAGTCAGAATACGGCTCAATAATCACAATCAGGAGTCAAATTTCTGACATTTCAGACATTTTGAAAACTGTGGGGGGGTTTGGGCAAAATATGACCCATCGCCGTTTTCAGTAATTGGCATATTTTCGGTATGAAACGTCGTATTTTGAAACTGAAAATATGTGCAGAGAGTCAGAATTCGGCTCAAAAATCACGCTCAGGAGTCAAATTTCCGACATTTCGGACATTTTGAAAACTGCAGGGGGATTTGGGCAAAATATGACCCATCGCCGTTTTCAGTAATTGGCATTTTTTCGGAATGAAACGTCTTAATTTGAAACTGAAAATAGGTGCAAAGAGTCAGAATTCGGCTCAAAAATCACGCTCAGGTGTCAAATTTCCGACATTTCAGACATTTTGAAAACTGCAGGGGTGTTTGTGCAAAATATGACCCATCGCCGTTTACAGTAATTGGCATATTTTCGGTATGAAACGTCGTAATTTGAAACTGAAAATAGGCGCAGAGAGTCAGAATACGGCTCAAAAATCACGCTCAGGAGTCAAATTTCCGACATTTCGGACATTTTGAAAACTGCAGGGGGATTTGGGCAAAATATGACCCATCGCCGTTTTCAGTAATTGGCATTTTTTCGGAATAAAACGTCGTAATTTGAAACTGAAAATAGGTGCAAAGAGTCAGAATTCGGCTCAAAAATCACGCTCAGGTGTCAAATTTCCGACATTTCAGACATTTTGAAAACTGCAGGGGTGTTTGTGCAAAATATGACCCATCGCCGTTTACAGTAATTGGCATATTTTCGGTATGAAACGTCGTAATTTGAAACTGAAAATAGGCGCAGAGAGTCAGAATTCGGCTCAAAAATCACGCTCAAGAGTCAAATTTCCGACATTTCAGACATTTTGAAAACTGCAGGGGGATTTGGGCAAAATATGACCCATCGATGTTTTCAGTAATTGGCATTTTTTCGGTATGAAACGTCGTAATTTGAAACTGAAAATAGGTGCAGAGAGACAGAATTCTTCTCAAAAATCACGCTCAGGTGTCAAATTTCCGACATTTCAGACATTTTGAAAACTGCAGGGGGGTTTGGGCAAAATATGACCCATCGCCGTTTACAGTAATTGGCATATTTTCGGTATGAATCGTCGTAATTTGAAACTGAAAATAGGCGCAGAGAGTCAGAATACGGTTCAAAAAACACGCTCAGGAGTCAAATTTCCGACATTTCAGACATTTTGAAAACTGCAGGGGGGTTTGGGCAAAATATGACCCTCTGCCGTTTTAAGTCATTGGCATATTTTCGGTATGAAACGTCGTAATTTGAAACTGAAAATAGGTGCAGAGAGTCAGAATTCGGCTCAAAAATCACGCTCAGGAGTCAAATTTCTGACATTTCGGACACTTTGAAACTGCAGGGGGATTTGGGCAAAATATGACCCATCGCCGTTTACAGTAATTGGCATATTTTCGGTATGAAACGTCGTAATTTGAAACTGAAAATAGGCGCAGAGTCAGAATACGGCTCAAAAATCACGCTCAGGAGTCAAATTTCCGACATTTCAACCATTTTGAAAATTACAGGGGGGGTTTGGGCAAAATATGACCCATCGCTGTTTACAGTAATTGGCATATTTTCGGTATGAAACGTCGTAATTTGGAACTGAAAATAGGCGCAGAGAGTCAGAATACGAATCAAAAAATCACGCACAGGTGTCAAATTTCCGACATTTCAGACATTTTGAAAACTGCATTGGGGTCTGGGCAAAATATGACCCATCGCCGTTTTCAGTAATTGGCATATTTTTGGTATGAAACGTCGTAATTTGAAACAGAAAATAGGCGCAGAGAGTCAGAATTCGGCTCAAAAATCACGCTCAGGAGTCAAATTTCCGACATTTCAGACATTTTGAAAACTGCAGGGGGATTTGGGCAAAATATGACCCATCGCCGTTTTCAGTAATTGGCATTTTTCCGGTATGAAACGTCGTAATTTGAAACTGAAAATAGGTGCAGAGAGTCAGAATTCGGCTCAAAAATCACGCTCAGGTGTCAAATTTCCGACATTTCAGACATTTTGAAAGTTGCTAGGGAGTTTGGGCAAAATATGACCCTTTGCCGTTTTCAGTCATTGGCATATTTTCGGTATGAAACGTCGTAATTTGAAACTGAAAATAGGTGCAGAGAGTCAGAATTCGGCTCAAAAATCAAGCTCAGGAGTCAAATTTCCGACATTTCGGACATTTTGAAAACTGCAGGGGGTTTGGGCAAAATATGACCCATCGCCGTTTACAGTAATTGGCATATTTTCGGTATGAAACGTCGTAATTTGAAACTGAAAATAGGCGCAGAGTCAGAATACGGCTCAAAAAACACGCTCAGGAGTCAAATTTCCGACATTTCAGACATTTTGAAAACTGCAGGGGGGTTTCGGCAAAATATGACCCATCGCCGTTTTCAGTAATTTGCATATTTTCGCTATGAAATGTCGTAATTTGAAACTGAAAATAGGTGCAGAGAGTCCGAATTCGGCTCAAAAATCACGATCAGGAGTCAAATTTCCGACATTTCAGACATTTCGAAAACTGCAGGGGGGTTTTGGCAAAATAAGACCCATTGAGGTTTACAGTAATTGGCATATTTTCGGTATGAAACGTCGTAATTTGAAACTGAAAATAGGCGCAGAGAGTCAGAATACGGTTCAAAAATCACGCTCAGGAGTCAAATTTCCGACATTTCAGACATTTTGAAAACTGTGGGGGGGTTTGGGCAAAATATGACCCATCGCCGTTTTCAGTAATTGGCATATTTTCGGTATGAAACGTCGTATTTTGAAACTGAAAATAGATGCAGAGAGTCAGAATTTGGCTCAAAAATCATGCTCAGGAGTCAAATTTCTGACATTTCGGACATTTTGAAAATTGCAGCGGGGTTTAGGCAAAATATGACCCATCGCCGTTTACAGTAATTGGCATATTTTCGGTATGAAACGTCGTAATTTGAAACTGAAAATAGGCGCAGAGAGTCTGAATATGGCTCAAAAATCATGCTCAGGAGTCTAATTTCCGTCATTTCAGACATTTTGAAAATTGCAGGGGGGTTTGGGCAAAATATGACCCATCGCCGTTTTCAGTAATTGGCATATTTTCGGTATGAAACGTCGTAATTTGAAACTGAAAATAGGCGCAGAGAGTCAGAATACGGCTCAAAAATCACGCTCAGGAGTCAAATTTCCGACATTTCAACCATTTTGAAAATTACAGGGGGGTTTGGGCAAAATATGACCCATCGCTGTTTACAGTAATTGGCATATTTTCGGTATGAAACGTCGTAATTTGGAACTGAAAATAGGCGCAGAGAGTCAGAATACGAATCAAAAAATCACGCACAGGTGTCAAATTTCCGACATTTCAGACATTTTGAAAACTGCATTGGGGTCTGGGCAAAATATGACCCATCGCCGTTTTCAGTAATTGGCATATTTTTGGTATGAAACGTCGTAATTTGAAACAGAAAATAGGCGCAGAGAGTCAGAATTCGGCTCAAAAATCACGCTCAGGAGTCAAATTTCCGACATTTCAGACATTTTGAAAACTGCAGGGGGATTTGGGCAAAATATGACCCATCGCCGTTTTCAGTAATTGGCATTTTTCCGGTATGAAACGTCGTAATTTGAAACTGAAAATAGGTGCAGAGAGTCAGAATTCGGCTCAAAAATCACGCTCAGGTGTCAAATTTCCGACATTTCAGACATTTTGAAAGTTGCTAGGGAGTTTGGGCAAAATATGACCCTTTGCCGTTTTCAGTCATTGGCATATTTTCGGTATGAAACGTCGTAATTTGAAACTGAAAATAGGTGCAGAGAGTCAGAATTCGGCTCAAAAATCAAGCTCAGGAGTCAAATTTCCGACATTTCGGACATTTTGAAAACTGCAGGGGGTTTGGGCAAAATATGACCCATCGCCGTTTACAGTAATTGGCATATTTTCGGTATGAAACGTCGTAATTTGAAACTGAAAATAGGCGCAGAGTCAGAATACGGCTCAAAAAACACGCTCAGGAGTCAAATTTCCGACATTTCAGACATTTTGAAAACTGCAGGGGGGTTTGGGCAAAATATGACCCATCGCCGTTTTCAGTAATTTGCATATTTTCTCTATGAAATGTCGTAATTTGAAACTGAAAATAGGTGCAGAGAGTCAGAATTCGGCTCAAAAATCACGATCAGGAGTCAAATTTCCGACATTTCAGACATTTCGAAAACTGCAGGGGGGTTTTGGCAAAATAAGACCCATTGAGGTTTACAGTAATTGGCATATTTTCGGTATGAAACGTCGTAATTTGAAACTGAAAATAGGCGCAGAGAGTCAGAATACGGTTCAAAAATCACGCTCAGGAGTCAAATTTCCGACATTTCAGACATTTTGAAAACTGTGGGGGGGTTTGGGCAAAATATGACCCATCGCCGTTTTCAGTAATTGGCATATTTTCGGTATGAAACGTCGTATTTTGAAACTGAAAATAGATGCAGAGAGTCAGAATTCGGCTCAAAAATCATGCTCAGGAGTCAAATTTCTGACATTTCGGACATTTTGAAAATTGCAGCGGGGTTTAGGCAAAATATGACCCATCGCCGTTTACAGTAATTGGCATATTTTCGGTATGAAACGTCGTAATTTGAAACTGAAAATAGGCGCAGAGAGTCTGAATATGGCTCAAAAATCATGCTCAGGAGTCTAATTTCCGTCATTTCAGACATTTTGAAAATTGCAGGGGGGTTTGGGCAAAATATGACCCATCGCCGTTTTCAGTAATTGGCATATTTTCGGTATGAAACGTCGTAATTTGAAACTGAAAATAGGCGCAGAGAGTCAGAATACGGCTCAAAAATCACGCTCAGGAGTCAAATTTCCGACATTTCAACCATTTTGAAAATTACAGGGGGGTTTGGGCAAAATATGACCCATCGCTGTTTACAGTAATTGGCATATTTTCGGTATGAAACGTCGTAATTTGGAACTGAAAATAGGCGCAGAGAGTCAGAATACGAATCAAAAAATCACGCACAGGTGTCAAATTTCCGACATTTCAGACATTTTGAAAACTGCATTGGGGTCTGGGCAAAATATGACCCATCGCCGTTTTCAGTAATTGGCATATTTTCGGTATGAAACGTCGTAATTTGAAACAGAAAATAGGCGCAGAGAGTCAGAATTCGGCTCAAAAATCACGCAAAGGAGTCAAATTTCCGACATTTCAGACATTTTGAAAACTGCAGGGGGATTTGGGCAAAATATGACCCATCGCCGTTTTCAGTAATTGGCATTTTTCCGGTATGAAACGTCGTAATTTGAAACTGAAAATAGGTGCAGAGAGTCAGAATTCGGCTCAAAAATCACGCTCAGGTGTCAAATTTCCGACATTTCAGACATTTTGAAAGTTGCTAGGGAGTTTGGGCAAAATATGACCTTTGCCGTTTTCAGTCATTGGCATATTTTCGTTATGAAACGTCGTAATTTGAAACTGAAAATAGGCGCAGAGAGTCAGAATACGACTCAAAAAACACGCTCAGGAGTCAAATTTCCGACATTTCAGACATTTTGAAAACTGCAGGGGGGTTTGGGCAAAATATGACCCATCGCCGTTTTCAGTAATTTGCATATTTTCGCTATGAAATGTCGTAATTTGAAACTGAAAATAGGTGCAGAGAGTCAGAATTCGGCTCAAAAATCACGATCAGGAGTCAAATTTCCGACATTTCAGACATTTCGAAAACTGCAGGGGGGTTTTGGCAAAATAAGACCCATTGAGGTTTACAGTAATTGGCATATTTTCGGTATGAAACGTCGTAATTTGAAACTGAAAATAGGCGCAGAGAGTCAGAATACGGTTCAAAAATCACGCTCAGGAGTCAAATTTCCGACATTTCAGACATTTTGAAAACTGTGGGGGGTTTGGGCAAAATATGACCCATCGCCGTTTTCAGTAATTGGCATATTTTCGGTATGAAACGTCGTATTTTGAAACTGAAAATAGATGCAGTGAGTCAGAATTCGGCTCAAAAATCATGCTCAGGAGTCAAATTTCTGACATTTCGGACATTTTGAAAACTGCAGCGGGGTTTAGGCAAAATATGACCCATCGCCGTTTACAGTAATTGGCATATTTTCGGTATGAAACGTCGTAATTTGAAACTGAAAATAGGCGCAGAGAGTCTGAATATGGCTCAAAAATCATGCTCAGGAGTCTAATTTCCGTCATTTCAGACATTTTGAAAATTGCAGGGGGGTTTGGGCAAAATATGACCCATCGCCGTTTTCAGTAATTGGCATATTTTCGGTATGAAAGGTCGTCATTTGAAACTGAAAATAGGCGCAGAGAGTCAGAATACGGCTCAAAAATCACGCTCAGGAGTCAAATTTCCGACATTTCAACCATTTGTAAAATTACAGGGGGGTTTGGGCAAAATATGACCCATCGCCGTTTTCAGTAATTGGCATATTTTCGGTATGAAACGTCGTAATTTGAAACTGAAAATAGGCGCAGAGAGTCAGAATTCGGCTCAAAAATCACGATCAGGAGTCAAATTTCAGACATTTCAGACATTTTGAAAACTGCAGGGGGGTTTGGGCAAAATATGACCCATTGTCGTTTTCAGTCATTGGCATATTTTCGGTATGAAACGTCGTAATTTGAAACTGAAAATAGGTGCAGAGAGTCAGAATTCTGCTCAAAAATCACGCTCAGGAGTCAAATTTCCGACATTTCGGATATTTTGAAACTACAAGGGGGTTTCGGCAAAATATGACCCATCGCCGTGAACAGTAATTGGCATATTTTTGGTATGAAACGTCGTAATTTGAAACTGAAAATAGGCGCAGAGTGTCAGAATACGGCTCAAAAATCACGCTCAGGAGTCAAATTTCTGACATTTCGGACATTTTGTCCGAAATATGCCAATTCCGGACATTCTGCAGGGGGGTTTGGGCAAAATATGACCCATCGCTGTTTTCAGTAATTGGCATATTTTCGGTATGAAACGTCGTAATTTGAAACTGAAAATAGGCGCAGAGAGTCAGAATTCGGCTCAAAAATCACGCTCAGGAGTCAAATTTCCGACATTTCAGACATTTTGAAAACTGCAGGGTGGTTTGGGCAAAATATGACCCATCGCCGTTTACAGTAATTGGTATATTTTTGGTATAAAACGTCGTAGTTTGAAACTGAAAATAGGCGTAGAGAGTCAGAATACGGCTCAAAAAACACGCTCAGGAGTCAAATTTCCGACATTTCAGACATTTTGAAAACTGTGGGGGGGTTTGGGCAAAATATGACCCATCGCCGTTTTCAGTAATTGGCATATTTTCGGTATGAAACGTCGTATTTTGAAACTGAAAATAGATGCAGAGAGTCAGAATTCGGCTCAAAAATCATGCTCAGGAGTCAAATTTCTGACATTTCGGACATTTTGAAAATTGCAGCGGGGTTTAGGCAAAATATGACCCATCGCCGTTTACAGTAATTGGCATATTTTCGGTATGAAACGTCGTAATTTGAAACTGAAAATAGGCGCAGAGAGTCTGAATATGGCTCAAAAATCATGCTCAGGAGTCTAATTTCCGTCATTTCAGACGTTTTGAAAATTGCAGGGGGGTTTGGGCAAAATATGACCCATCGCCGTTTTCAGTAATTGGCATATTTTCGGTATGAAACGTCGTAATTTGAAACTGAAAATAGGCGCAGAGAGTCAGAATACGGCTCAAAAATCACGCTCAGGAGTCAAATTTCCGACATTTCAACCATTTTGAAAATTACAGGGGTGTTTGGGCAAAATATGACCCATCGCTGTTTACAGTAATTGGCATATTTTCGGTATGAAACGTCGTAATTTGGAACTGAAAATAGGCGCAGAGAGTCAGAATACGAATCAAAAAATCACGCACAGGTGTCAAATTTCCGACATTTCAGACATTTTGAAAACTGCATTGGGGTCTGGGCAAAATATGACCTATCGCCGTTTTCAGTAATTGGCATATTTTCGGTATGAAACGTCGTAATTTGAAACAGAAAATAGGCGCAGAGAGTCAGAATTCGGCTCAAAAATCACGCTCAGGAGTCAAATTTCCGACATTTCAGACATTTTGAAAACTGCAGGGGGATTTGGGCAAAATATGACCCATCGCCGTTTTCAGTAATTGGCATTTTTCCGGTATGAAACGTCGTAATTTGAAACTGAAAATAGGTGCAGAGAGTCAGAATTCGGCTCAAAAATCACGCTCAGGTGTCAAATTTCCGACATTTCAGACATTTTGAAAGTTGCTAGGGAGTTTGGGCAAAATATGACCCTTTGCCGTTTTCAGTCATTGGCATATTTTCGGTATGAAACGTCGTAATTTGAAACTGAAAAAAGGTGCAGAGAGTCAGAATTCGGCTCAAAAATCAAGCTCAGGAGTCAAATTTCCGACATTTCAGACATTTTGAAAACTGCAGGGGGTTTGGGCAAAATATGACCCATCGCCGTTTACAGTAATTGGCATATTTTCGGTATGAAACGTCGTAATTTGAAACTGAAAATAGGCGCAGAGTCAGAATACGGCTCAAAAAACACGCTCAGGAGTCAAATTTCCGACATTTCAGACATTTTGAAAACTGCAGGGGGGTTTGGGCAAAATATGACCCATCGCCGTTTTCAGTAATTTGCATATTTTCGCTATGAAATGTCGTAATTTGAAACTGAAAATAGGTGCAGAGAGTCAGAATTCGGCTCAAAAATCACGATCAGGAGTCAAATTTCCGACATTTCAGACATTTCGAAAACTGCAGGGGGGTTTTGGCAAAATAAGACCCATTGAGGTTTACAGTAATTGGCATATTTTCGGTATGAAACGTCGTAATTTGAAACTGAAAATAGGCGCAGAGAGTCAGAATACGGTTCAAAAACCACGCTCAGGAGTCAAATTTCCGACATTTCAGACATTTTGAAAACTGTGGGGGGGTTTGGGCAAAATATGACCCATCGCCGTTTTCAGTAATTGGCATATTTTCGGTATGAAACGTCGTATTTTGAAACTGAAAATAGATGCAGAGAGTCAGAATTCGGCTCAAAAATCATGCTCAGGAGTCAAATTTCTGACATTTCGGACATTTTGAAAATTGCAGCGGGGTTTAGGCAAAATATGACCCATCGCCGTTTACAGTAATTGGCATATTTTCGGTATGAAACGTCGTAATTTGAAACTGAAAATAGGCGCAGAGAGTCTGAATATGGCTCAAAAATCATGCTCAGGAGTCTAATTTCCGTCATTTCAGACATTTTGAAAATTGCAGGGGGGTTTGGGCAAAATATGACCCATCGCCGTTTTCAGTAATTGGCATATTTTCGGTATGAAACGTCGTAATTTGAAACTGAAAATAGGCGCAGAGAGTCAGAATACGGCTCAAAAATCACGCTCAGGAGTCAAATTTCCGACATTTCAACCATTTTGAAAATTACAGGGGGGTTTGGGCAAAATATGACCCATCGCTGTTTACAGTAATTGGCATATTTTCGGTATGAAACGTCGTAATTTGGAACTGAAAATAGGCGCAGAGAGTCAGAATACGAATCAAAAAATCACGCACAGGTGTCAAATTTCCGACATTTCAGACATTTTGAAAACTGCATTGGGGTCTGGGCAAAATATGACCCATCGCCGTTTTCAGTAATTGGCATATTTTCGGTATGAAACGTCGTAATTTGAAACAGAAAATAGGCGCAGAGAGTCAGAATTCGGCTCAAAAATCACGCAAAGGAGTCAAATTTCCGACATTTCAGACATTTTGAAAACTGCAGGGGGATTTGGGCAAAATATGACCCATCGCCGTTTTCAGTAATTGGCATTTTTCCGGTATGAAACGTCGTAATTTGAAACTGAAAATAGGCGCAGAGTCAGAATACGGCTCAAAAAACACGCTCAGGAGTCAAATTTCCGACATTTCAGACATTTTGAAAACTGCAGGGGGGTTTGGGCAAAATATGACCCATCGCCGTTTTCAGTAATTTGCATATTTTCGCTATGAAATGTCGTAATTTGAAACTGAAAATAGGTGCAGAGAGTCAGAATTCGGCTCAAAAATCACGATCAGGAGTCAAATTTCCGACATTTCAGACATTTCGAAAACTGCAGGGGGGTTTTGGCAAAATAAGACCCATTGAGGTTTACAGTAATTGGCATATTTTCGGTATGAAACGTCGTAATTTGAAACTGAAAATAGGCGCAGAGAGTCAGAATACGGTTCAAAAATCACGCTCAGGAGTCAAATTTCCGACATTTCAGACATTTTGAAAACTGTGGGGGGGTTTGGGCAAAATATGACCCATCGCCGTTTTCAGTAATTGGCATATTTTCGGTATGAAACGTCGTATTTTGAAACTGAAAATAGATGCAGAGAGTCAGAATTCGGCTCAAAAATCATGCTCAGGAGTCAAATTTCTGACATTTCGGACATTTTGAAAACTGCAGCGGGGTTTAGGCAAAATATGACCCATCGCCGTTTACAGTAATTGGCATATTTTCGGTATGAAACGTCGTAATTTGAAACTGAAAATAGGCGCAGAGAGTCTGAATATGGCTCAAAAATCATGCTCAGGAGTCTAATTTCCGTCATTTCAGACATTTTGAAAATTGCAGGGGGGTTTGGGCAAAATATGACCCATCGCCGTTTTCAGTAATTGGCATATTTTCGGTATGAAAGGTCGTCATTTGAAACTGAAAATAGGCGCAGAGAGTCAGAATACGGCTCAAAAATCACGCTCAGGAGTCAAATTTCCGACATTTCAACCATTTGTAAAATTACAGGGGGGTTTGGGCAAAATATGACCCATCGCCGTTTTCAGTAATTGGCATATTTTCGGTATGAAACGTCGTAATTTGAAACTGAAAATAGGCGCAGAGAGTCAGAATTCGGCTCAAAAATCACGATCAGGAGTCAAATTTCAGACATTTCAGACATTTTGAAAGCTGCAGGGGGGTTTGGGCAAAATATGACCCATTGTCGTTTTCAGTCATTGGCATATTTTCGGTATGAAACGTCGTAATTTGAAACTGAAAATAGGTGCAGAGAGTCAGAATTCTGCTCAAAAATCACGCTCAGGAGTCAAATTTCCGACATTTCGGATATTTTGAAACTACAAGGGGGTTTCGGCAAAATATGACCCATCGCCGTGAACAGTAATTGGCATATTTTTGGTATGAAACGTCGTAATTTGAAACTGAAAATAGGCGCAGAGTGTCAGAATACGGCTCAAAAATCACGCTCAGGAGTCAAATTTCTGACATTTCGGACATTTTGTCCGAAATATGCCAATTCCGGACATTCTGCAGGGGGGTTTGGGCAAAATATGACCCATCGCCGTTTTCAGTCATTGGCATATTTTCGGTATGAAACGTCGTAATTTGAAACTGAAAAAAGGTGCAGAGAGTCAGAATTCGGCTCAAAAATCAAGCTCAGGAGTCAAATTTCCGACATTTCGGACATTTTGAAAACTGCAGGGGGTTTGGGCAAAATATGACCCATCGCCGTTTACAGTAATTGGCATATTTTCGGTATGAAACGTCGTAATTTGAAACTGAAAATAGGCGCAGAGTCAGAATACGGCTCAAAAAACACGCTCAGGAGTCAAATTTCCGACATTTCAGACATTTTGAAAACTGCAGGGGGGTTTGGGCAAAATATGACCCATCGCCGTTTTCAGTAATTTGCATATTTTCGCTATGAAATGTCGTAATTTGAAACTGAAAATAGGTGCAGAGAGTCAGAATTCGGCTCAAAAATCACGATCAGGAGTCAAATTTCCGACATTTCAGACATTTCGAAAACTGCAGGGGGGTTTTGGCAAAATAAGACCCATTGAGGTTTACAGTAATTGGCATATTTTCGGTATGAAACGTCGTAATTTGAAACTGAAAATAGGCGCAGAGAGTCAGAATACGGTTCAAAAATCACGCTCAGGAGTCAAATTTCCGACATTTCAGACATTTTGAAAACTGTGGGGGGGTTTGGGCAAAATATGACCCATCGCCGTTTTCAGTAATTGGCATATTTTCGGTATGAAACGTAGTATTTTGAAACTGAAAATAGATGCAGAGAGTCAGAATTCGGCTCAAAAATCATGCTCAGGAGTCAAATTTCTGACATTTCGGACATTTTGAAAACTGCAGCGGGGTTTAGGCAAAATATGACCCATCGCCGTTTACAGTAATTGGCATATTTTCGGTATGAAACGTCGTAATTTGAAACTGAAAATAGGCGCAGAGAGTCTGAATATGGCTCAAAAATCATGCTCAGGAGTCTAATTTCCGTCATTTCAGACATTTTGAAAATTGCAGGGGGGTTTGGGCAAAATATGACCCATCGCCGTTTTCAGTAATTGGCATATTTTCGGTATGAAACGTCGTAATTTGAAACTGAAAATAGGCGCAGAGAGTCAGAATACGGCTCAAAAATCACGCTCAGGAGTCAAATTTCCGACATTTCAACCATTTTGAAAATTACAGGGGGGTTTGGGCAAAATATGACCCATCGCTGTTTACGGTAATTGGCATATTTTCGGTATGAAACGTCGTAATTTGGAACTGAAAATAGGCGCAGAGAGTCAGAATACGAATCAAAAAATCACGCACAGGTGTCAAATTTCCGACATTTCAGACATTTTGAAAACTGCATTGGGGTCTGGGCAAAATATGACCCATCGCCGTTTTCAGTAATTGGCATATTTTCGGTATGAAACGTCGTAATTTGAAACTGAAAATAGGCGCAGAGAGTCAGAATTCGGCTCAAAAATCACGATCAGGAGTCAAATTTCAGACATTTCAGACATTTTGAAAACTGCAGGGGGGTTTGGGCAAAATATGACCCATTGTCGTTTTCAGTCATTGGCATATTTTCGGTATGAAACGTCGTAATTTGAAACTGAAAATAGGTGCAGAGAGTCAGAATTCGGCTCAAAAATCACGCTCAGGAGTCAAATTTCCGACATTTCGGACATTTTGAAAACTGCAGGGGGGTTTGGGCAAAATATGACCCATCGCCGTGAACAGTAATTGGCATATTTTTGGTATGAAACGTCGTAATTTGAAACAGAAAATAGGCGCAGAGAGTCAGAATTCGGCTCAAAAAACACGCTCAGGAGTCAAATTTCCGACATTTCAGACATTTTGAAAACTGCAGGGGGGTTTGGGCAAAATATGACCCTTCGCCGTTTACAGTAATTGGCATATTTTCGGTATGAAACGTCGTAATTTGAAACTGAAAATAGGCGCAGAGAGTCAGAATATGGCTCAAAAATCACGCTCAGGAGTAAAATTTCCGACATTTCAGACATTTTGAAAACTGCAGGGGGATTTGGGCAAAATATGACCCATCGCCATTTTCAGTAATTGGCATTTTTCCGGTATGAAACGTCGTAATTTGAAACTGAAAATAGGTGCAGAGAGTCAGAATACGAATCAAAAAATCACGCACAGGTGTCAAATTTCCGACATTTCAGACATTTTAAAAACTGCAGGGGGGTCTGGGCAAAATATGACCCATCGCCGTTTTCAGTAATTGGCATATTTTCGGTATGAAACGTCGTAATTTGGAACTGAAAATAGGCGCAGAGAGTCAGAATACGAATCGAAAAATCACGCACAGGTGTCAAATTTCCGACATTTCAGACATTTTGAAAACTGCATTGGGGTCTGGGCAAAATATGACCCATCGCCGTTTTCAGTAATTGGCATATTTTCGGTATGAAACGTCGTAATTTGAAACTGAAAATAGGCGCAGAGAGTCAGAATTCGGCTCAAAAATCACGATCAGGAGTCAAATTTCAGACATTTCAGACATTTTGAAAACTGCAGGGGGGTTTGGGCAAAATATGACCCATTGTCGTTTTCAGTCATTGGCATTTTTTCGGTATGAAACGTCGTAATTTGAAACTGAAAATAGGTGCAGAGAGTCAGAATTCTGCTCAAAAATCACGCTCAAGAGTCAAATTTCCGACATTTCGGACATTTTGAAACTACAAGGGGGTTTCGGCAAAATATGACCCATCGCCGTGAACAGTAATTGGCATATTTTTGGTATGAAACGTCGTAATTTGAAACTGAAAATAGGCGCAGAGTGTCAGAATACGGCTCAAAAATCACGCTCAGGAGTCAAATTTCTGACATTTCGGACATTTTGTCCGAAATATGCCAATTCCGGACATTCTGCAGGGGGGTTTGGGCAAAATATGACCCATCGCTGTTTTCAGTAATTGGCATATTTTCGGTATGAAACGTCGTAATTTGAAACTGAAAATAGGCGCAGAGAGTCAGAATTCGGCTCAAAAATCACGCTCAGGAGTCAAATTTCCGACATTTCAGACATTTTGAAAACTGCAGGGTGGTTTGGGCAAAATATGACCCATCGCCGTTTACAGTAATTGGTATATTTTTGGTATAAAACGTCGTAGTTTGAAACTGAAAATAGGCGTAGAGAGTCAGAATACGGCTCAATAATCACAATCAGGAGTCAAATTTCTGACATTTCAGACATTTTGAAAACTGTGGGGGGGTTTGGGCAAAATATGACCCATCGCCGTTTTCAGTAATTGGCATATTTTCGGTATGAAACGTCGTATTTTGAAACTGAAAATATGTGCAGAGAGTCAGAATTCGGCTCAAAAATCACGCTCAGGAGTCAAATTTCCGACATTTCGGACATTTTGAAAACTGCAGGGGGATTTGGGCAAAATATGACCCATCGCCGTTTTCAGTAATTGGCATTTTTTCGGAATGAAACGTCGTAATTTGAAACTGAAAATAGGTGCAAAGAGTCAGAATTCGGCTCAAAAATCACGCTCAGGTGTCAAATTTCCGACATTTCAGACATTTTGAAAACTGCAGGGGTGTTTGTGCAAAATATGACCCATCGCCGTTTACAGTAATTGGCATATTTTCGGTATGAAACTTCGTAATTTGAAACTGAAAATAGGCGCAGAGAGTCAGAATACGGCTCAAAAATCACGCTCAGGAGTCAAATTTCCGACATTTCAGACATTTTGAAAACTGCAGGGGGATTTGGGCAAAATATGACCCATCGATGTTTTCAGTAATTGGCATTTTTTCGGTATGAAACGTCGTAATTTGAAACTGAAAATAGGTGCAGAGAGACAGAATTCTTCTCAAAAATCACTCTCAGGTGTCAAATTTCCGACATTTCAGACATTTTGAAAACTGCAGGGGGGTTTGGGCAAAATATGACCCATCGCCGTTTACAGTAATTGGCATATTTTCGGTATGAAACGTCGTAATTTGAAACTGAAAATAGGCGCAGAGAGTCAGAATACGGTTCAAAAAACACGCTCAGGAGTCAAATTTCCGACATTTCAGACATTTTGAAAACTGCAGGGGGGTTTGGGCAAAATATGACCCTCTGCCGTTTTAAGTCATTGGCATATTTTCGGTATGAAACGTCGTAATTTGAAACTGAAAATAGGTGCAGAGAGTCAGAATTCGGCTCAAAAATCACGCTCAGGAGTCAAATTTCTGACATTTCGGACACTTTGAAACTGCAGGGGGATTTGGGCAAAATATGACCCATCGCCGTTTACAGTAATTGGCATATTTTCGGTATGAAACGTCGTAATTTGGAACTGAAAATAGGCGCAGAGAGTCTGAATACGAATCAAAAAATCACGCACAGGAGTCAAATTTCCGACATTTCAGACATTTTGAAAACTGCATTGGGGTTTGGGCAAAATATGACCCATCGCAGTTTTCAGTAATTGGCATATTTTCGGTATGAAACGTCGTAATTTGAAAATGAAAATAGGCGCAGAGAGTCAGAATTCGGCTCAAAAATCACGATCAGGAGTCAAATTTCAGACATTTCAGACATTTTGAAAACTGCAGGGGGGTTTGGCAAAATATGACCCATTGTCGTTTTCAGTCATTGGCATATTTTCGGTATGAAACGTCGTAATTTGAAACTGAAAATAGGTGCAGAGAGTCAGAATTCTGCTCAAAAATCACGCTCAGGAGTCAAATTTCCGACATTTCGGACATTTTGAAACTACAAGGGGGTTTCGGCAAAATATGACCCATCGCCGTGAACAGTAATTGGCATATTTTTGGTATGAAACGTCGTAATTTGAAACTGAAAATAGGCGCAGAGTGTTAGAATACGGCTCAAAAATCACGCTCAGGAGTCAAATTTCTGACATTTCGGACATTTTGTCCGAAATATGCCAATTCCGGACATTCTGCAGGGGGGTTTGGGCAAAATATGACCCATCGCTGTTTTCAGTAATTGGCATATTTTCGGTATGAAACGTCGTAATTTGAAACTGAAAATAGGCGCAGAGAGTCAGAATTCGGCTCAAAAATCACGCTCAGGAGTCAAATTTCCGACATTTCAGACATTTTGAAAACTGCAGGGGGGTTTGGGCATAATATGACCCATCGCCGTTTACAGTAATTGGTATATTTTTGGTATAAAACGTCGTAGTTTGAAACTGAAAATGGGCGTAGAGAGTCAGAATACGGCTCAATAATCACAATCAGGAGTCAAATTTCCGACATTTCAGACATTTTTAAAACTGTGGGAGGGTTTGGGCAAAATATTACCCATCGCCGTTTTCAGTAATTGGCATATTTTCGGTATGAAACGTCGTATTTTGAAACTGAAAATAGGTGCAGAGAGTCAGAATTCGGCTCAAAAATCACGCTCAGGAGTCAAATTTCCGACATTTCGTACATTTTGAAAACTGCAGGGGGATTTGGGCAAAATATGACCCATCGACGTTTTCAGTAATTGGCATTTTTTCGGTATGAAACGTCGTAATTTGAAACTGAAAATAGGTGCAAAGAGTCAGAATTCGGCTCAAAAATCACGCTCAGGTGTCAAATTTCCGACATTTCAGACATTTTGAAAACTGCAGGGGGGTTTGTGCAAAATATGACCCATCGCCGTTTACAGTAATTGGCATATTTTCGGTATGAAACGTCGTAATTTGAAACTGAAAATAGGCGCAGAGAGTCAGAATACGGCTCAAAAATCACGCTCAGGAGTCAAATTTCCGACATTTCAGACATTTTGAAAACTGCAGGGGAATTTGGGCAAAATATGACCCATCGCCGTTTTCAGTAATTGGCATTTTTTCGGTATGAAACGTCGTAATTTGAAACTGAAAATAGGTGCAGAGAGTCAGAATTCTCCTCAAAAATCACGCTCAGGTGTCAAATTTCCGACATTTCAGACATTTTGAAAACTGCAGGGGGGTTTGGGCAAAATATGACCCATCGCCGTTTAGAGTAATTGGCATATTTTCGGTATGAAACGTCGTAATTTGAAACTGAAAATAGGCGCAGAGAGTCAGAATACGGTTCAAAAATCACGCTCAGGAGTCAAATTTCCGACATTTCAGACATTTTTAAAACTGCAGGGGGGTTTGGGCAAAATATGACCCTCTGCCGTTTTAAGTCATTGGCATATTTTCGGTATGAAACGTCGTAATTTGAAACTGAAAATAGGCGCAGAGAGTCAGAATACGGCTCAAAAATCACGCTCAGGAGTCAAATTTCCGACATTTCAACCATTTTGAAAATTACAGGGGGGTTTGGGCAAAATATGACCCATCGCTGTTTACAGTAATTGGCATATTTTCGGTATGAAACGTCGTAATTTGGAACTGAAAATAGGCGCAGAGAGTCAGAATACGAATCAAAAAATCACGCACAGGTGTCAAATTTCCGACATTTCAGACATTTTGAAAACTGCATTGGGGTCTGGGCAAAATATGACCCATCGCCGTTTTCAGTAATTGGCATATTTTCGGTATGAAACGTCGTAATTTGAAACTGAAAATAGGCGCAGAGAGTCAGAATTCGGCTCAAAAATCACGATCAGGAGTCAAATTTCAGACATTTCAGACATTTTGAAAACTGCAGGGGGGTTTGGGCAAAATATGACCCATTGTCGTTTTCAGTCATTGGCATATTTTCGGTATGAAACGTCGTAATTTGAAACTGAAAATAGGTGCAGAGAGTCAGAATTCGGCTCAAAAATCACGCTCAGGAGTCAAATTTCCGACATTTCGGACATTTTGAAAACTGCAGGGGGGTTTGGGCAAAATATGACCCATCGCCGTGAACAGTAATTGGCATATTTTTGGTATGAAACGTCGTAATTTGAAACAGAAAATAGGCGCAGAGAGTCAGAATTCGGCTCAAAAAACACGCTCAGGAGTCAAATTTCCGACATTTCAGACATTTTGAAAACTGCAGGGGGGTTTGGGCAAAATATGACCCATCGCCGTTTACAGTAATTGGCATATTTTCGGTATGAAACGTCGTAATTTGAAACTGAAAATAGGCGCAGAGAGTCAGAATATGGCTCAAAAATCACGCTCAGGAGTAAAATTTCCGACATTTCAGACATTTTGAAAACTGCAGGGGGATTTGGGCAAAATATGACCCATCGCCATTTTCAGTAATTGGCATTTTTCCGGTATGAAACGTCGTAATTTGAAACTGAAAATAGGTGCAGAGAGTCAGAATACGAATCAAAAAATCACGCACAGGTGTCAAATTTCCGACATTTCAGACATTTTAAAAACTGCAGGGGGGTCTGGGCAAAATATGACCCATCGCCGTTTTCAGTAATTGGCATATTTTCGGTATGAAACGTCGTAATTTGGAACTGAAAATAGGCGCAGAGAGTCAGAATACGAATCAAAAAATCACGCACAGGTGTCAAATTTCCGACATTTCAGACATTTTGAAAACTGTATTGGGGTCTGGGCAAAATATGACCCATCGCCGTTTTCAGTAATTGGCATATTTTCGGTATGAAACGTCGTAATTTGAAACTGAAAATAGGCGCAGAGAGTCAGAATTCGGCTCAAAAATCACGATCAGGAGTCAAATTTCAGACATTTCAGACATTTTGAAAACTGCAGGGGGGTTTGGGCAAAATATGACCCATTGTCGTTTTCAGTAATTGGCATATTTTCGGTATGAAACGTCGTAATTTGAAACTGAAAATAGGTGCAGAGAGTCAGAATTCTGCTCAAAAATCACGCTCAGGAGTCAAATTTCCGACATTTCGGACATTTTGAAACTACAAGGGGGTTTCGGCAAAATATGACCCATCGCCGTGAACAGTAATTGGCATATTTTTGGTATGAAACGTCGTAATTTGAAACTGAAAATAGGCGCAGAGTGTCAGAATACGGCTCAAAAATCACGCTCAGGAGTCAAATTTCTGACATTTCGGACATTTTGTCCGAAATATGCCAATTCCGGACATTCTGCAGGGGGGTTTGGGCAAAATATGACCCATCGCTGTTTTCAGTAATTGGCATATTTTCGGTATGAAACGTCGTAATTTGAAACTGAAAATAGGCGCAGAGAGTCAGAATTCGGCTCAAAAATCACGCTCAGGAGTCAAATTTCCGACATTTCAGACATTTTGAAAACTGCAGGGTGGTTTGGGCAAAATATGACCCATCGCCGTTTACAGTAATTGGTATATTTTTGGTATAAAACGTCGTAGTTTGAAACTGAAAATAGGCGTAGAGAGTCAGAATACGGCTCAATAATCACAATCAGGAGTCAAATTTCTGACATTTCAGACATTTTGAAAACTGTGGGGGGGTTTGGGCAAAATATGACCCATCGCCGTTTTCAGTAATTGGCATATTTATGGTATGAAACGTCGTATTTTGAAACTGAAAATATGTGCAGAGAGTCAGAATTCGGCTCAAAAATCACGCTCAGGAGTCAAATTTCCGACATTTCGGACATTTTGAAAACTGCAGGGGGATTTGGGCAAAATATGACCCATCGCCGTTTTCAGTAATTGGCATTTTTTCGGAATGAAACGTCGTAATTTGAAACTGAAAATAGGTGCAAAGAGTCAGAATTCGGCTCAAAAATCACGCTCAGGTGTCAAATTTCCGACATTTCAGACATTTTGAAAACTGCAGGGGGGTTTGGGCAAAATATGACCCATCGCCGTTTACAGTAATTGGCATATTTTCGGTATGAAACGTCGTAATTTGAAACTGAAAATAGGCGCAGAGAGTCAGAATACGGTTCAAAAAAACACGCTCAGGAGTCAAATTTCCGACATTTCAGACATTTTGAAAACTGCAGGGGGGTTTGGGCAAAATATGACCCTCTGCCGTTTTAAGTCATTGGCATATTTTCGGTATGAAACGTCGTAATTTGAAACTGAAAATAGTTGCAGAGAGTCAGAATTCGGCTCAAAAATCACGCTCAGGAGTCAAATTTCTGACATTTCGGACACTTTGAAACTGCAGGGGGACTTGGGCAAAATATGACCCATCGCCGTTTACAGTAATTGGCATATTTTCGGTATGAAACGTCGTAATTTGGAACTGAAAATAGGCGCAGAGAGTCTGAATACGAATCAAAAAATCACGCACAGGAGTCAAATTTCTGACATTTCAGACATTTTGAAAACTGCATAGGGGTTTGGGCAAAATATGACCCATCGCAGTTTTCAGTAATTGGCATATTTTCGGTATGAAACGTCGTAATTTGAAAATGAAAATAGGCGCAGAGAGTCAGAATTCGGCTCAAAAATCACGATCAGGAGTCAAATTTCAGACATTTCAGACATTTTGAAAACTGCAGGGGGGATTGGCAAAATATGACCCATTGTCGTTTTCAGTCATTGGCATATTTTCGGTATGAAACGTCGTAATTTGAAACTGAAAATAGGTGCAGAGAGTCAGAATTCTGCTCAAAAATCACGCTCAGGAGTCAAATTTCCGACATTTCGGACATTTTGAAACTACAAGGGGGTTTCGGCAAAATATGACCCATCGCCGTGAACAGTAATTGGCATATTTTTGGTATGAAACGTCGTAATTTGAAACTGAAAATAGGCGCAGAGTGTTAGAATACGGCTCAAAAATCACGCTCAGGAGTCAAATTTCTGACATTTCGGACATTTTGTCCGAAATATGCCAATTCCGGACATTCTGCAGGGGGGTTTGGGCAAAATATGACCCATCGCTGTTTTCAGTAATTGGCATATTTTCGGTATGAAACGTCGTAATTTGAAACTGAAAATAGGCGCAGAGAGTCAGAATTCGGCTCAAAAATCACGCTCAGGAGTCAAATTTCCGACATTTCAGACATTTTGAAAACTGCAGGGGGGTTTGGGCATAATATGACCCATCGCCGTTTACAGTAATTGGTATATTTTTGGTATAAAACGTCGTAGTTTGAAACTGAAAATAGGCGTAGAGAGTCAGAATACGGCTCAATAATCACAATCAGGAGTCAAATTTCCGACATTTCAGACATTTTTAAAACTGTGGGAGGGTTTGGGCAAAATATTACCCATCGCCGTTTTCAGTAATTGGCATATTTTCGGTATGAAACGTCGTATTTTGAAACTGAAAATAGGTGCAGAGAGTCAGAATTCGGCTCAAAAATCACGCTCAGGAGTCAAATTTCCGACATTTCGTACATTTTGAAAACTGCAGGGGGATTTGGGCAAAATATGACCCATCGCCGTTTTCAGTAATTGGCATTTTTTCGGTATGAAACGTCGTAATTTGAAACTGAAAATAGGTGCAAAGAGTCAGAATTCGGCTCAAAAATCACGCTCAGGTGTCAAATTTCCGACATTTCAGACATTTTGAAAACTGCAGGGGGGTTTGTGCAAAATATGACCCATCGCCGTTTACAGTAATTGGCATATTTTCGGTATGAAACGTCGTAATTTGAAACTGAAAATAGGCGCAGAGAGTCAGAATACGGCTCAAAAATCACGCTCAGGAGTCAAATTTCCGACATTTCAGACATTTTGAAAACTGCAGGGGAATTTGGGCAAAATATGACCCATCGCCGTTTTCAGTAATTGGCATTTTTTCGGTATGAAACGTCGTAATTTGAAACTGAAAATAGGTGCAGAGAGTCAGAATTCTCCTCAAAAATCACGCTCAGGTGTCAAATTTCCGACATTTCAGACATTTTGAAAACTGCAGGGGGGTTTGGGCAAAATATGACCCATCGCCGTTTAGAGTAATTGGCATATTTTCGGTATGAAACGTCGTAATTTGAAACTGAAAATAGGCGCAGAGAGTCAGAATACGGTTCAAAAATCACGCTCAGGAGTCAAATTTCCGACATTTCAGACATTTTTAAAACTGCAGGGGGGTTTGGGCAAAATATGACCCTCTGCCGTTTTAAGTCATTGGCATATTTTCGGTATGAAACGTCGTAATTTGAAACTGAAAATAGGTGCAGAGAGTCAGAATTTGGTTCAAAAATCACGCTCAGGAGTCAAATTTTCGACATTTCGGACATTTTGAAAACTGCAGGGGGGGTTTAGGCAAAATATGACCCATCGCCGTTTACAGTAATTGGAATATTTTCGGTATGAAACGTCGTAATTTGAAACTGAAAATAGGCGCAGAGTCAGAATTCGGCTCAAAAAACACGTTCAGGAGTCAAATTTCCGACGTTTCAGACATTTTGAAAACTGCAGGGGGGTTTGGGCAAAATATGACCCATCGCCGTTTTCAGTAATTTGCATATTTTCGCTATGAAATGTCGTAATTTGAAACTGAAAATAGATGCAGAGAGTCAGAATTCGGCTCAAAAATCACGCTCAGGAGTCAAATTTCCGACATTTTAGACATTTTGAAAACTGCAGGGGGGTTTTGGCAAAATATGACCCATTGCCGTTTACAGTAGTTGGCATATTTTCGGTATGAAACGTCGTAATTTGAAACTGAAAATAGGCGCAGAGAGTCAGAATACGGCTCAAAAATCACGCTCAGGAGTCAAATTTCCGACATTTCAGACATTTGGGAAACTGCAGGGGGTTTGGGCAAAATATGACCCATCGCCGTTTACAGTAATTGGTATATTTTCGGTATGAAACGTCGTAATTTGAAACTGAAAAAAGGCGCAGAGAGTCAGAATTCGGCTCAAAAATCACGCTCAGGAGTCAAATTTCCGACATTTCGGACATTTTGAAAACTGCAGGGGGGTTTGGGCAAAATATGACCCATCGCCGTTTTCAGTAATTGGCATATTTTCGGTGTGAAACGTCGTAATTTTAAAATGAAAATAGGTGCAGAGAGTCAGAATTCGGCTCAAAAATCACGCTCAGGAGTCAAATTTCCGACATTTCAGACATTTTGAAAACTGCAGGGGGGTTTGGGCAAAATATGACCCATCGCCGTTTTTAGTAATTGGCATTTTTTCGGTATGAAACGTCGTAATTTGAAACTAAAAATAGGTGCAGAGAGTCAGAATTCGGCTCAAAAAATCCCGCTCAGGAGTATATTTTCCGACATTTCAGACATTTTAAAAACTGCAGGGGGGTTTGGGCAAACAATGACCCATCGCCGTTTACAGTAATTGGCATATTTTCGGTATGAAACGTCGTAATTGGAAACTGAAAATAGGCGCAGAGAGTCAGAATTCGGCTCAAAAATCACGCTCAGGAGTCAAATTTCCGACATTTCAGACATTTTGAAAACTGCAGGGGGGTTTGGGCAAAATATGACCCATCGCCGTTTTCAGTAATTGGCATATTTTCGGTATGAAACGTCCTATTTTGAAACTGAAAATAGGTGCAGAGAGTCAGAATTCGGCTCAAAAATCACGCTCAGGAATCAAATTTCCGACATTTCGGACATTTTGAAAACTGCAGGGGGGTTTGGGCAAAATATGACCCATCGCCGTATACAGTAATTGGCATATTTTCGGTATGAAACGTCGTAATTTGAAACTGAAAATAGGCGCAGAGAGTCAGAATACGGCTCGAAAATCACGCTCAGGAGTCAAATTTCCGACGTTTCAGACATTTTGAAAACTGCAGGGGGATTTGGGCAAAATATGACCCATCGCCGTTTTCAGTAATTGGCATTTTTTCGGTATGAAACGTCGTAATTTGAAACTGAAAAGAGGTGCAAAGAGTCAGAATTCGGCTCAAAAAACACGCTCAGGAGTCAAATTTCCGACATTTCAGACATTTTGAAAACTGCAGGGGGGTTTGGGCAAAATATGACCCATCGCCGTTTTCAGTAATTTGCATATTTTCGCTATGAAATGTCGTAATTTGAAACTGAAAATAGATGCAGAGAGTCAGAATACGGTTCAAAAATCACGCTCAGGAGTCAAATTTCCGACATTTCAGACATTTTGAAAACTGCAGGGGGGTTTGGGCAAAATATGACCCTCTGCCGTTTTAAGTCATTGGCATATTTTCGGTATGAAACGTCGTAATTTGAAACTGAAAATAGGTGCAGAGAGTCAGAATTCGGCTCAAAAATCACGCTCAGGAGTCAAATTTCTGACATTTCGGATATTTTGAAAACTGCAGGGGGATTTGGGCAAAATATGACCCATCGCCGTTTACAGTAATTGGCATATTTTCGGTATGAAACGTCGTAATTTGGAACTGAAAATAGGCGCAGAGAGTCAGAATACGAATCAAAAAATCACGCACAGGAGTCAAATTTCCGACATTTCAGACATTTTAAAAACTGCAGGGGGGTTTGGGCAAAATATGACCCATCGCCGTTTTCAGTAATTGGCATTTTTTCGGTATGAAACGTCGTAATTTGAAACTAAAAATAGGTGCAGAGAGTAAGAATTCGGCTCAAAAATCCCGCTCAGGAGTATATTTTCCGACATTTCAGACGTTTTAAAAACTGCAGGGGGGTTTGGGCAAACAATGACCCATCGCCGTTTACAGTAATTGGCATATTTTCGGTATGCAACGTCGTAATTGGAAACTGAAAATAGGCGCTGAGAGTCAGAATTCGGCTCAAAAATCACGCTCAGGAGTCAAATTTCCGACATTTCAGACATTTTGAAAACTGCAGGGGGGTTTGGGCAAAATATGCCCCATCGCCGTTTTCAGTAATTGGCATATTTTCGGTATGAAACGTCCTATTTTGAAACTGAAAATAGGCGCAGAGAGTCAGAATACGGCTCCAAAATCCCGCTCAAGAATCAAATTTCCGACATTTCGGACATTTTGAAAACTGAAGGGGGGTTTGGGCAAAATATGACCCATCGCCGTATACAGTAATTGGCATATTTTCGGTACGAAACGTCGTAATTTGAAACTGAAAATAGGCGCAGAGAGTCAGAATACGGCTCAAAAATCACGCTCAGGAGTCAAATTTCCGACGTTTCAGACATTTTGAAAACTGCAGGGGGATTTGGGCAAAATATGACCCATCGCCGTTTTCAGTAATTGGCATTTTTTCGGTATGAAACGTCGTAATTTGAAACTGAAAATAGGTGCAAAGAGTCAGAATTCGGCTCAAAAATCACGCTCAGGTGTCAAATTTCCGACATTTCAGACATTTTGAAAACTGCAGGGGGGTTTGGGCAAAATATGACCCTTGGCCGTTTTCAGTCATTGGCATATTTTCGGTATGAAACGTCGTAATTTGAAACTGAAAAAAGGTGCAGAGAGTCAGAATTCGGCTCAAAAATCACGCTCAGGAGTCAAATTTCCGACATTTCGGACATTTTGAAAACTGCAGGGGGTTTGGGCAAAATATGACCCATCGCCGTTTTCAGTAATTTGCATATTTTCGCTATGAAATGTCGTAATTTGAAACTGAAAATAGGTGCAGAGAGTCAGAATACGGTTCAAAAATCACGCTCAGGAGTCAAATTTCCGACATTTCAGACATTTTGAAAACTGCAGGGGGGTTTGGGCAAAATATGACCCTCTGCCGTTTTAAGTCATTGGCATATTTTCGGTATGAAACGTTGTAATTTGAAACTGAAAAAAGGTGCAGAGAGTCAAAATTTGGTTCAAAAATCACGCTCAGGAGTCAAATTTCCGACATTTCGGACATTTTGAAAACTGCAGGGGGGTTTGGGCAAAATATGACCCATCGCCGTTTACAGTAATTGGCATATTTTCGGTATGAAACGTCGTAATTTGAAACTGAAAATAGGTGCAGAGAGTCAGAATACGGCTCAAAAATCACGCTCAGGAGTCAAATTTCCGACTTTTCAACCATTTTGAAAATTACAGGGGGGTTTGGGCAAAATATGACCCATCGCCGTTTTCAGTAATTGGCATATTTTCGGTATGAAACGTCGTAATTTGAAACTGAAATTAGGTGTAGAGAGTCAGAATTCGGCTCAAAAATCACGCTCAGGAGTCAAATTTCTGACATTTCGGACATTTTGAAAACTGCAGGGGGATTTGGGCAAAATATGACCCATCGCCGTTTACAGTAATTGGCATATTTTCGGTATGAAACGTCGTAATTTGAAACTGAAAATAGGCGCAGAGAGTAAGAATTCGGCTCAAAAATCACGCTCAGGAGTCAAATTTCCGACATTTCGGACATTTTGAAACTACAAGGGGGTTTCGGCAA